>NC_000071.6:68053284-68285784 GCF_000001635.26 Mus musculus
GAGTGACCAGGCACCAGCATCAGTTCATGCATTCTGGATGATACGAATTCAACCTCCCCAGAGGTTCGGGCTGCTGTTTCATCTGTCAGTCTGTCCTTAGCTCCTGGGTGGGTGAGCTTTAGCAGTCAATGTTCATGGCAGCTTAGAAGTAGGTCAGTCAGGTCAGAGGACGTCACCACAGTTCACCTCTTGTTTCATTTGCTTCCTTGCACTAAGTGTGTTCCATTCTGGTAGAGCCTTGCCACAGTTGGTAGGATATATTATAGTTCCCAAGGTGCTGTTTGTCTTGAAGTGATAATTTGCATTCAGTCCTTCCTCTTTAGTCACTTTATTTCCTAATCTCCTATTCTGAGCTAGGACTTCTTGCTGGACTTGGAGGCCTACAAGGTTGAGAGGCCTGTTTTCTCAACATCTGCAGTTTCTGAGTTCTTAGCATTATACCCTCACCTGGCAGTGGTTGCTGTCTTTGCTCATTATTTAAATCCCTCTGAGTGCCAAGTGAGGCAACTAGGGGTCAAATATATTTTTGCCCTTAATGTGGAGTAGTTCTACCTCTTTGTGACAGTCAGGGTCAATTTTCTTTGTTATTATGGAAACTCCTTTTTTATTTTACTTATTTTAAAAGGTTTGTTGTTGTTGTTTGTGTGTGTGTGTGTGTGTGTGTGTGTGTGTGTGTGACATGTATGTGTGTGTGTGTATTTGTGTGTGTGTGTGTGTGTATGTGTGTGTGTTTGTGTGTGTGTGCTTACAAAGGGCAGAAGAGGACCATGAATCCCTAGAATGAGAATTACACATGTAGGTGTTGAGGTTCGTTGTTCAGGTCCTCAGAAAGAACAGCAAGTGTCCTTATGTGCTGAGTGTCTCTATAGCCCCTTGCACCTCCTCTTTATACCAGCTGGATTAGTGTCATGATTTGCCCCAGGTGACAGGATTTCCCAGTGTAGTTTACAGTTTAGTGAACTTCTACCTTGTTATCTGGAAGATCATTTCCTTTCTAGGATCAAGGAGTTACACTACTCTAACAACACAGGGTTGTAAAGCAGAACTCCTCAGGTGGATGACTGGGAATGATGGAGAGCAGTGGTTCCTATGGTTACTGGACTCAGGAATGCTATTGTAGCTATTGGCAACCCATCACCATGTGATGGTGGCCGATTAGGTATAAATGTGAAGCTGAGAACAATGCCTCTTTCCTCCAGGTATCTTCTCCATGCAGACACAGCAAGGTGATCCACATTCATGGTGCTGCTCTAAAGCTGTTTGGTTGCAAGGCTGGACAGTGTGGTACGTGGCAGGGAAATGTCCCTAAGTTGTTTATATGGCTTAAATCCTTGAACCTCCTAGAATCTGATCTTAGATGAACCTCTCTTTTTTTTTGTGATTATTGCAACTATGCCTGCCTGACCTTGTGACTTTGAGTGTGTCCATGTAGATTTGATGGCTGCTGAAGGGAAATTCGGGTGGCTGACTTTGGTAGATGCTCATATTTCCTAGAGCTCAGGCCATGCCAGTAGCTTTTTCTCCAATGTGAATGCTCTCTTGCTTATGTTATGGTCCTAGAGGTCCAGAGGTCTAGGGTTGTGGCTATGACTTTCTTATTGAAACAGACTAGAGGGAGACTCCAAATGGTGATTGTCCTTACTACAGATAATTTTAGCAGCATAAGAGCTACTGGGATATACAAACTAAGGTTCAGGGCTCCCTATGCTTCAAGTCGAAGCTGTTAAAATCCTTCCTTTTGGATCTTACACCAGAGCAGTAGCTTTCTATTCCACTGTATGCATGGCTCTGAAACCCCAAACATCCCACCATCCATTGAGCTTCTTCATTAGAAGTGAAAATTAAAGACCTGATAACTGGTCTTTTTATTATATGGAATGACTCCAGCATTCAGACCCTCTGTCACTAGACTCTCACATACTTCAGTAGGAGTGAGAACATCTTGGCTTTTTGGTATGATCCATATCACATTTATCTCAGGTTCTGGAGAACACATTTATTCATCCAATCATTCAGAACCTTAGGTTTTCTCGTTCCCCAGGCTTTATTACAATGATGTCATTGCTGCTAAAGGGCCAGTGTGAGTGCCATGGCTTGTGCTATGGCTGATGCTTCCCACAGACCGTTTGCAGGAAATTCCCCAGTTGGAACCATGGCTCTGTCTGGAGAGAGGGGCAGCTGAGAGTAGCTGGGGATGATGCAACAGCATCGTGTTGGGAAGAATGGAGAACAGAACCAGTATCCACTGCATGCTCATGCTGTCCATTTAATGTTACATCGTCTGGAAACAAAAGGTGGGTGCTGGGGAGAAGGATGAAGGCTCAGAATACCTGGATCTCTAACTGATGCCCTGCAGTGGAAAGCAGAGAATGGCGAATGTGCTTTGGGAAAAAGAAAAAGAAGAGAGCTGGTCCTTAAGAAACTCAGAAGTCAGTTGTGAAATCCACGGCAGTTTTAATTGGCCATGGCTTGGCAGTCTCACACCACAGAAATCAGAAGGTGTTGCCAATTAGGGATCTTGGATAGAAGCAATTTACTATTGTCAGCTTCCCAATTCTTGTGATTTCTGTTGAAAAATTCAAAAGAGACACACAGAGTGAAGAGTAGAAGATAGCTAGACAGAATGAAGTATCTCCAAGAGACTCAAGTGGTATCTCCAAGAGACTCAAGTGGGACCTGACCAGCGTGTTTACTGTAGAAAATACTCTCAAGTGTAAGAATGGGTAATGGCTTAGGGAACCATTGTGCCAGCCTTCATATAGGAAGCCTTTACACCATTTGTAAAGTCTTTGATATACACGGCTTTCATAAGGTTTGTTTTCCTGTTCATTTTACTGATTGACAGGCCTATTGTGGCTGTCTCATAAAAAAGGGTGCAGTGACATGTGATTGTTCTGCACAGAAGAGCATCTTTCTCTTCTATTATCTTATATGGCCCCTTGAACTAGGTTTAGTGGTCATCAATTAAATGACCTTCTGGACAGTCAAATGTGTCACACCTGCTTCCAGGGCCAAAGACATGGCTTACATCCCATTCCTCTGGCCAGTAATTAGAGTTCTGCAGTCCAGTTCTTGCTTTGAAAGGCTGCATGTTATAGAAGAACTCACTCCTGACCATCTTTGAGCCCCTAATGTGTACCTAGCTGCGCAAGCTTTCAGAACTGTGGAAGCAGGACTGTTAAAATGCTTGTTGACAGGAAAAGGTGAAGAGCAACAGTGTTCCTTGATTCCCCGTTCCCCACCCCCCCAAAACCCCACATCCATCTATGAACACACTGTATATATGGAATAATTTCTCCATCTATTAACACACTGTAGATATGGAATAATTTCTCCACCCAGGGCTACTGCCAGCACTTTCCCTTTTCCAAAAAAATGCAATCAGAAAGTGCCATCTGCTTAGTCAATTTTTAGAGTAATCATTGTTATTTTCTCATTAAAAAATTCATCTGCCTCCTGAGTTTGATTAGTAGCTGTCTGTCTACCTTGCAGGGTATAAAGTCAAGCTCTCATTTCCCTTTCCAGCCTCCAGTCTTGCCCTGAGCTCAGGTGATAGTAGCGTCTAATCACAGTTCTCCTCAGCAGAAGTGGAGCTGTTGGTTCTGTGTAGCATTTACATTGAAATCAAATGTCTCAGTTTGATGTAGATGCCTGAGTTTCTCGAAGAGGCAGAGTATGAAATACGGATTTGCACTTGGGTGGTTTATTGAGGCAGCAACCCTGGAGCAAGAGGTGGGGGGTGTGAAGGAGTGTGGAAATAGAAGGAAAAAGTAAGGCTACATGAACTACTGCCATGGATATCTAGGCTCTGAACTGGGACTGCTGGGGCATTCTGAGGACTGTTGAAATGCCTCTCAGAGTCCATGCCATCAAGGAAAAGGGAGAGGCGTTATAGACTTCCCCTCCAATGTTATTCAGGGTTGCTTTAAAAGGCTAAATCTTCCCATACTTGTGGGCTAAACACACATACACACCCAGTAGGCTTCTGTTACAGCAGCTTCAGGGGAGATGGGGATAAAAACCAGGGCAGGAAGCAGCGATGGGCAGCACAAGCTCTGAGTGAGTTTCTAGTTGTACAAAGTGACTTTATTCTTATAATGAATCTGCTCATTGAAGTTGTGCCTGGAATGTGACATGGAATAGAGATAATGTGAGCTGGAACTGAAGATGTGGTTAACACACACTAACACACACACACACACTAACACACACACACACACACACACACACACACACACACAAAGACACACACACACAAACACACACACATACACACACACACACACATACATACACACATACACACACACAAGCACGCACACACATACACACACATACACAAACACACACACATACACACACATACGCACACACACACACACACACATACACACACAAACACACAGTGGGGGGAGAGGCATGGCAAGAGAGGAAGGGGAGGGCAGGGAAGGGAGGGAGGGAGAGAGGAGGAGGAGATAATAGGAAGCCTTGTGGTTTCCTAGTCTAATTCTTCCAGTCTCATTTCTAGACATGCTAACCCTTAGAGCCTACACGCTGCAATGCAGGCAAGATTTCCTAACTGAAGTATGCCATCTCACATTGATAAGGGAAAAATGTGGGCTGTCATTGAGTTTGAGGAAGGCCTTTTGCTTTAGGTAGAGTTATCCTGAGGGGGTTGAATCTTGGAATCTTGGCCACCAAAGCCTCCATAATTCCAGGTGGTTTTGAGATTCTTATCTTGCAAATTCAAAGAAGGAAATTCATGGACCAAGGAAGGTAAGTTTCCGGAGAAGTTTAATGTAGATACATTGTTAGGATCTTAGGAGAGAAACTTGGGGTAGAGCTTCTGTGTAGTGAGAATAGGCCTTAGGAAACGGGGCATCAAGTCTGGGACCTTTTGAAAGAACTTAGCACAGAAGCTGGGGCATAAAATAATGGGGACTGGGAAGAACTGTTCGGTCCATATGGCCTTATGACAGTTTGTATATGCTCAGCCCAGGAAATGGCACCACTATTAGAGGGTGTGGCCCTGTTGGAGTAGGTATGTCCACTGTGGATGTGGGCTTTATCCTAGCTTCCTGGAAGCTAGTATTCTGTTAGCAGCCTTCAGGTGAAGATGTAGAACTCTTAGCTCCACTTGCACCATGTCTGCCTGGACACTGCTATGCTCCCACCTTGATAACGGACTGAACCTCTGAACTTGTAAGTCAGCCCCAGTTAAATGTTGTCCTTATAAGACTTACCTTGGTCATGGTGTCTGTTCACAGCAGTAAAACCCTAAGACATGGGCTAACCACAAGTTGTGCAGTTGCCTCCTCTCAGTTGGCTGGTCATGTCCTCATCTAGACCTTGCAGGCAAGGGTACCTGAGACCTTTTCTGTCATTTCTAGCCTTCAGCAAAGACGCTTCCCAGAACTGAACTGCTGCTTTGGGTCCTTGCCCTATTTGACCTGTTTCTATTCCATGTTCTCATGAGTGTAATTTTTGTTTTGGATCATGGTGATGTCTTTTCTTGAAACATTGAGACTTATTTTCTATGGTTCAATACTTTAAACTAACCTCAGATGACACCCTGCTGGGAGCTTCCATGGTGTCCTTGATTCCTTTGTAGTTTTTGTAGCTTACACCATTGCTCTGCAGAAATTCTTGTTTGTGCATCTATAGCTCCAAAACAGACACTCATTTGCTACACAGCCTGGCCAGCATCTGGGAGGGATTGTACCTTTTATTTTCATATTCTGAGTGGAGAGGATACATAATTGGCTACATAATGAATGCCTTATGAATAATTGTCTGCCACATGAAAGACCATGTTTTGATATTGCTGATAGACAGCTAAACTAGTATGTTGCTAAAACATTAGAAACCAGTCTAACATAAGCCCTTTCAAAATGATTGAATGTATATGTTTTTTTTAAAAATCTACTACATATCTAAATAAGCCTCTGATGTATGGAATCAACAAAACAAAGACAATGTAGTTGACAGAAAATACAGCAATACATGACTATAACAAACTCCTGCTCTTAAGAGTTGGAAAGATAAAATGCAAAATGGTGAATGATCATGAAAGAAGGGTAGCTATCAGCTAAAACGCTGGAAGAATGTATGGGTGACCATGGAGATAAGTAGAAAGTACATTTGCTGTGGCAACTGAAAGGATCTTTTGGGGATAGAATTAGATTTGGAGTAGGCAGTTTATGTAGTAGTTTGCCACAGTGACTGGAAAAAAAAATCCTAGGTTAGAAACCTAGGTCACTTCCAACTCAATTCTTCAACGAATTAGAAAGGGCAATCTGCAAATTCATCTGGAATAACAAAAAACCTAGGACAGCAAAAACTCTTCTCAAGGATGAAGGGACCTCTGGTGGAATCACCATGCCTGACCTAAAGCTTTACTACAGAGCCATTGTGATAAAAACTGCATGGTACTGGTATAGCAACAGACAAGTAGACCAATGGAATAGAATTGAAGACCCAGAAATGAACCCACACACCTATGGTCACTTGATCTTTGACAAGGGAGCTAAAACCATCCAGGGGAAAAAAGACAGCATTTTCAACAAATGGTGCTGGCACAACTGGAGGTTATCATGTGGAATAATGCGAATCGATCCATTCCCATCTCCTTGTACTAAGGTCAAATCTAAGTGGATCAAGGAACTCCACATAAAACCAGAGACACTGAAACTTATAGAAGAGAAAGAAGGGAAAAGCCTCGGGGATATGGGCACAGGGAAGAAAATTCCTGAATAGAACAGCAATGGCTTGTGCTGTAAGATCGAGAATCTACAAATGGGACCTCATAAAATTGCAAAGCTTTTGTAAGGCAAAAGACAATAAGACAAAAAGGCCACCAACAGATTGGGAAAGGATCTTTATCTATCCCAAATCAGATAGGGGACTAATATCCAATATATATAAAGAACTCAAGAAGGTGGACTCCAGAAAATCAAATAACCCCATTAAAAATGGGGCTCAGAGCTAAACAAAGAATTCTTACCCGAGGAATACCGAATGGCTGAGAAGCACCTGAAAAAGTGTTCAGAATCCTTAATCATCAGGGAAATGCAAATCAAAGCAACCCCGAGATTCCACCTCACACCAGTCAGAATGGCTAAAATCAAAAATTCAGTCTGGTGGTTCCTCAGAAAAATGGACATAGTACTAACGGAGGATCCCACAATAACTCTCCTGGGCACATATCCAGAAGATGTTCTAACCGATAAGAAGGACACATGCTCCAGTATGTTCATAGCAGCCTTATTTATAATAGCCAGAAGCTATTATAATAGAAAGAACCCAGATGCCCCTCAACAGAGGAGTGGATACAGAAAATGTGGTACATTTACACAATGGAGTACTACTCAGCTATTAAAAAGAATGAATTTATGAAATTCCTAGGCAAATGGATGGACCTGGAGGGCATCATCCTGAGTGAGGTTACCCAATCACAAAAGAACTCACATAATATGTACTCACTGATAAGTGGATATTAGCCCAGAAACTTAGAATACCCAAGATACAAGATACAATTTGCAAAACACATGAAACTCGAGAAGAATGAAGACCAAAAGTGTGGACACTTTGCCCCTTCTTAGAATTGGGAACAAACACCCATGGAAGGAGTTACAGAGACAAAGTTTGGAGCTGAGACGAAAGGATGGACCGTCTAGAGACTGCCATACCCGGAGATCCATCCCATAATCAGCCTCCAAACGCTGACACCATTGCATACACTGGCAAGATTTTGATGAAAGGACTCAGATATAGATGCCTTTTGTGAGACTATGCCAGGACCTAGCAAACACAGAAATGGATGCTCACAGTCAGCTATTGGATGGATTACAGGGACCCCAATGGAGGAGCTAGAGAAAGTACCCAAGGACCTAAAGGGGTCTGCAACCCTATAGGTGGAACAACAATATGAACTAACCAGTACCCCCCAGAGCTCATGACTCTAGCTGCATATGTATCAGAAGATGGCCTAGTCAACCATCATTGGAAAGAGAGGCCCATTGTTCTTGTAAACTTTATATGCCTCAGTACAGGGGAACGCCAGGTCCAAGAATTGGGAGTGGGTGGGTAGGGGTGTGTGTGGGGGGAGGGTATGGGGGACTTTTGGGATAGCATTGGAAATGTAAATGAAGAAAATAACTAAAATTAATTAAAAAAAGAAATCTAGGTCACATCCTGTTTATTCTTTGTTTAATTGTAGGTAAATTTTAGTTACCTCATCTACAAGTTGGAGTTAGTAACTATACTCAATGCATGCAGTTATTGGAAGGATTACTATTTCTACAGGGGTTAGCACAGTGCCTGGTAGAGCAACTTGGTTTCCTTACATAAAGTAGAGCAGGTCTGGAGTAGAAAGATGGGGTATGTGTAGGTGCCAGGAGAGAATTGGTTCTTGTATTGAAAACTTTGTTTGGGAAATAGTGGATAAAACTGGAAAGCTGTATGAATTTGTAGTGAAGATCCCCAAGGTCAGATAGAGCCAATAATGGAACTGTGTACATAGTTTTCCTAAACAATTATTGTTTAGTGAGTCTTCTGGTAAAATTATCAAAACTTCCATTTTTAGTGTCCTGTTCAAACGAAGGGTATCAACAATAGAGGTGATTTCTGGGAATTTGTAGAAATGTTAGGGTGTGTGTAAAATGTTTTGGGGGAAAGGAATGCTTTGCAGGTGGTGAAGAAACTAGTAATCAAAAGAATGTAAAGACAATCCATTAGAATCCATTCTTCATTTTACAAATTGGCAGACTTCAGTATGCTCTCATTGTAATTCAAAATAGTCAAGTAAATAAGTGAATTTCTTTTGTGAAACAAAAAGTCAGTAGTAAAAAGCTAGAACTCACTGTAACTAAAGTACACAGCTCCAGTGTTTATGGTGTGTTGGGAACAAAATAAAGGGGGGCCCAGGGGGAGGTCCTGGGGAAGAAGTGGAGAGAAATAGACTCCATGCGGCCCCTGACTTGGGGACCCCAGGGCCACACCCTGTAGCCCCGGGGTTATAGGAGAGAGGGATAAGTGAAGAGGTTCCCAAAACCTGTGAGAGTGCGCAGCGGATCTTGATGGAGCAGAGACTATGGTTTAAGAGCTTTATTATAGAAATGCAGGGGGAAAGAGAGAAGGGAGAGAGAGAGAGAGAGAGAGAGAGAGAGAGAGAGAGAGAGAGACAGAGAGAGACAGAGACAGAGAGAGACAGAGAGAGACAGAGAGAGAGAGAGAGACAGAGAGAGACAGAGAGAGACAGAGGGACAGAGAGAGAGAGAGAAGAGAAGAGGAGAGGAGAGAGAAGAAGACAAAGAGAAAGGGAAGAGGAGAGAGAAGTGAGAGAAGTGAGAGGTAAGGGAACAAAAGAGTGAGAGAGTAAGAGTAAGAGGGTGAGGGGGGATGAACAGCCCTTTTAATGGTCTTTACTATTGCTAGGTAACTGGGAAGGAGTTTAGCCTTGAAGGTCAGAAGCTTGGGTCATTGTCTACGTGACTATTGAACATGCTTCTCTTGTGGGGGATGTGGGAGGTGGTAACTTAGGCAGGGGCCAGAGTTCCAGGAGCATGAGGGAACGCCTACCATATCATGAAGGTGAATTATGACCATCGGGGTTCAGACCTAAACTCAACTGGAGACCAGCCTGCAATTCCCTACAGGGGTGTACTTTGCTTCACACTGAAGTGGCACTCAGGGACTGTTTTTGGATGTGGAGTTCAAAGCTCTGTTCATCAGCTGGGACAGTGACGTATAGGGTTTGAGCAGCACCCTCAACGTTCTTCTGTGCCTTGCCATTATCATCTCTATATAGTGCAGGGCACTAGGAACACGTGATGCCTGTGCTATGAAATAGAGATCCCATAGCCTTAGAGATGTGAAGGATGATATCATTAACTAGCGCCCATCTTGAGGGGACCCAAGTTGTCTCCCTGGCATGAATAAGAGGAATGTTGGGGATTGGCTTGTGATGAACCTCCTTATTGGTTCTTTGCTTAACAATGATCAGCATCCATGCAGAACTGAGCACCACAGAGGAAAAAAAAAACAAGTCAGGAGAGCAAGGAGGTAATGAGGATCTGAAATGGACAGAGGGCATCTTTGTATGTCCGGATGTGTTAACGTTTCCATTTTATCCGTGCTGACTCTACAGTGTGTAAGTTTGTCTTTGATGGGGCCTTATTTTCCACTTCCCCACCTGTTTGTCCATTTAGTAGTTTTTGGTATGCCCATCCAGCCTGAAATCACATCTCAAGTGGTGATTTGAGAGTATGTCTTAGACAGCAAGCAAGCATCTTGTTTAGGTCCTGCTTGTGAGCCTCTGTTTTATGATCTCACCCACATAGGGCTTTTAGGCAACAGATGGGCTTACTTTCCTTGCAGCTGTCAAGACCTGAGGGATGCTATCTTGCCTATTTCAGACAGATTCTGTTTCAGCCCAGGGCTTTGGAACTCTCTGGCTTCCTGTGATTACTATTTTGCTTTTGTTACATTTCTGGTCCTTGGTAACATGTTTTGACTTTTAACAAATTTGCTTTCTTTTAAACATATCTCAGTTTGAAGCTCTTGGAACATTGGGTTGGACACATCTAAACTACAGCTTAAGTAGACATCTCTTCAAAAAAACGATTTTGGGAATTTGCCACACTGATTTTTATAGTGGCTGCCCCAGTTTGCAACCCCATCACCAGTTTTATCCTCACATCCCCTCTAGCATCTGCTGTCAGTTGTTCCCTTGATCTTTGCCATTCTGACTGGGCTATGGTAAAATCTTAAAATTATTTTGATTGGCAATTTCCTAATTGCTGCGGGTGATAAACACTTCTTTTTGAGAAATTTAAACCTTCACACTTTCTTCTTGTTTTGAGAACTCTCTATTCACATCCTAGACTCAATTTTAGAGTCTTTACTTTTGTAAATTTTAACCTATTATGGATACTAAACGTCTGTGAGATGTCTAACTGGCAAAGGTTCTGTCCCCTGTAGGCTTCCTCGTTCCTCAGTTGATTTAGCTATGCAGAAGCCTCCTACTTTCATCTTCCCATTTGCCAATTGCTGGGCAAACGGAGTCCTGTTCAGGAAGTCCTTTCCTAGATCTACATCATGTAGGGTGCTGCCTGTGTTTTCTTCGAGCAGTTTTAGGTTTCAAGCAGGTTGTCTAGTGACAAAGAGTCAGCCCTGAATATATTCATACAGGTAACATTATACATACTGAACAGATTATATTTAGGGATATATATGTATACATATTTGCCTGCTATAAAAATTAAATTACAATCTCAGGAAATAAAAAAAAATGGTTGCTGTGAGTAGATAGTTCAGCTCTCTGCCAAGTATAGAAGAGATATTTTGCATTTGTGTAAAGATTTAAGAGACTTTACTTTTCTTAAATCATTTTAGAAAAAGAAACTGCTTGAGAATGTAATTTTTCAGGTAGAAAGTTATAACCTAGGAGATCATGTGATTTACAATTCACAAGGCATGGGATCTAACTCGAGAGTAGTAACTGGAGATCCTTAGAGACAAGTGTTCAGCATCTGGACCGGATTGGATTGATAGGCCAAATGGTGGTGTAGAGAACCTCAGACACCATGAGGACTACCTGTGGTGCACAGAATTATTAAGCAAGAGAAAAGCAAGTAAATAAAAATGCCAAATAATAATGCTGCACATGCCAGTATAGCAATCATAATTCAAATACGAGATAGATGCGTGCCCTTGAGACAGTTCCTCTACAGCTTTCTGCTTTATTTGACGTAATTGATATCCTCAAGACTATATAGACTATTACTCTATTTGAAATTTTCTGTCATTTCATCATAGGTAGAGTTAGGTTACACAGTTTTGAGTAGAACAATAGGAAACTGCATCCTTCATAGAGTATATCTGAAGATATGTGGTTTCTATGCTATCTCAGCTAATGAGGTTAATCAGAATCACTTTATCATGGCGCCTTCTTATTTCTCTCCTGTATAGTATGTTTTTCCACTGTAGTTAATTTTTGGAGATGCTTTGATCATGTATCAATATATTATTTATATGTACACACACATGTAAATGTCCTCCTCAAACTTCTATATATACAATGTTAAAATTAGTAATGGATTTAAACCCAAATCAGTTTTTTGAATTATATTTACAAAATTGACCAGCCTTGTGGTACAGATCTGTAACTCTAGTTATTCTGGAGGCTGAAACAGGATTGCTCTAAGTGGGAGGGTAACCTGGGCTATAGTGGGTCCAAAGCTTTCTAAAATTGTAATTTTCCTTAAAAATATAGGTATTAGTCTGTATTTTCCATAAGGAACACCATTTACCTTTCTCTCGTAGCTTAATTTACCCATCTCCTTATTATCAATATATGTACTTGTGGGTTCTACTCCCTGGGTCATAATCTGCTATTGTCCTTAGTTAATTTTCTAAATGTTCCAGGTTTGGCAGGTGGAAGTGCCTTAAAACAGGTTCTGATCTCTTTTCCACGTGTCCCTTTCAATTTTATGAGCACGTTTGTACTTTGGGACACAATATTGTTACAGGTTTTTTGGTATTTTCCTGGCTAGTCCAGGCCTCAGTCTGCTATGTTCAGTGTAGAATGGTATTCGACACGAAGCCAGGGCGATAGGCTGCTGCTCAGTGCTGAGGTTGTTTGAAGTCCATGGTGTTTTCTTCTTCTTGATCTGTGCAGAAGGTCATGTGTACTTTTTTTTTCTTTTTTGCTGCTGCTGACATCATCATTTGCTAGATAACAGGGACTCAGATCCACCAAGTCCCCATTACTGCATCATTAGCTGGATCTGAGCATCCCAAAGCTGTCCAGGTGGTCCTCATTCAGGCTTCTTCTGCCTTTTGGATCATTAACATTTAAATGGAGTCTGTGCATGCTGATGAAAAATATATGCCCTGTAAGGTTTTGCTTTAATGGGGTTGCTTTAGGGTCTAAGTCCATAATTCTTTTTAAAATTTTTATTTTATTTTTACACTCCATATTCAATTCCCCGCCCCCCATCCACCCCCTGTCTGCTCTACATCCCATACCTCCTCCCCACCCCACCATATCTCCACGTGGATTAACCACCCCCCCCTCACTTGCACCTGACCTCTAAACTCCCTGGGGCCTCCAGTCTCTTGAGGGTTAGGTGCATCATCTCTGAATGGACACAGACTCGGCAGTTCTCTGCTGTATGTGTGTTAAGGGCGTCATATCAGCTGGTGTATGCTGTCTGTTTGGTGGTCCAGTGTTTGAAAGATCTCGGGGGGGGGGTCTAGATTAATTGAGACTGCTGGTCTTCCTATTGGGTTGTCCTTCTCCTCAGCTTCTTTCAGCCTTTCCTAATTCAACAACAGGGGTTAGCTGCTTCTGTCCATTGGTTGGGTGCAAATATCTGCATCTGACTCAGTTGCTGTTGGGTCTTTTGGAGGGCAGTCATGATAGATCCCTTTTTGTGAGCATTCCATAGCTTCAGTAATAGTGTCAGGTCTTGGGACGTCCCCTTGACCTGGATCCCACTTTGGACCTGTCACCAGACCTTCTTTTCCTCAGGCTTCTCTTGATTTCCATCCCTGTAATTCTTTCAGACAGGAAAAATTATGGGTCAGAGATGTGACTGTGGGATAGCAACCCCATACATCACTTGATGTCCTGTCTACCTGATGGAGGTGGGTTCTATAAGTTCCCTCTCCCTACTGTCAGGCATTTCATCTAAGGTCCCTCCCTTTGAGTCCTGGGAGTCTCTCACTTCCCAGGTCTCTGGTGCATTCTGGGGGTTCCCCCTAACCTCCTATTTCCTGAGGTTGCCTATTTACATTCTTTTTGCAGGACCTCAGTGTTACAGTCCTTTTCCCTCACTCAATACCAGATCAGGTTCCCCTATACTCCCCTCTCCTCCCTGCCTTCCACTTTCCCTCCCAGGTCCCTCCCTCTTTCCCCACTTGTTATTGTTTTCTTCTCTCTCCCAAGTGGGTCTGCAGAGTCCTCACTTGGGCATTTCAACTTGTTGAGCTTTTTGAGTTCTGTGGAGTGTATCATGGGTATTCTGTATTATTATTATTTTTTGGCCAATATCCACTTATTAGTGAGTACATACCATGCATGTCCTTTTGGGTCTGAGTTAGCTCACTCAGGATGACATTTTCTAGTTCCATCCATTTGCCTGCAAAACTCAGGATGCCTTCTTTCTTAATAGCTGAGTAGTATTCCATTGTGTAAATCAACCACATTTTCTATATGCATTCTTCTGTCATGGGACTTCTAGGTTGTTTCCAGCTTCTGGCTATCACAAATAAGGCCACATGCTCTAAGATCAAGAATTGATAAATGGGACCTCATGAAACTTGGAAGTCTCTGTAAGGCAAAGGACATAGTTGATAAGACAATTCAGCAACCTATAGATTGGAAAAGAAATTGTCACTAACCCCACATCTAATAGAGGGCTAATATCCAAAATATATAAAAAACTAAAGAAGTTAATCACCAAAAACCCAAACAACCCAATCAAAAAATGGTGTATAGAACTAAACCGAGAATTCACAACTGAGGAATCTTGAATGGCTGAGAAGCACCTAAAGAGATGTTCAAAGTCCTTAATGACCAGAGAAATGCAAATCAAAATGACCCTGAGATTCCACCTTACACCAGTTAGAATGGCTAGGATCAAAACCTCAGTTGACAACACATTTAGAGAGGATGTGGAGAAAGAGGAACACTCCTCCATTGCTGGTGGGATTGCAAACTGGTACACCCACTCTGGAAATGTGGAGGTTCCTCAGAAAACTGGAAATAGATCTACTTGATGATCCAAAGATACCACTCTCAAAATATACCCCAAAGATGCCCTACCATGTCACAGGGGCACATGTTCCACTAAGTCCATAATTTTATGTAACAAAATTTACTCTTTAAAAATAGGGCTGATATGATGCTGGAATTTGAAGTTATTCCCTGCCTTTGGAGGCTGCTGATATCTTCCTAATACATGTGATACACACTCACTCACACACACACACACACACACACACACACACACACACACACAGGCACAGACAGGTACACACACTGAGACACAGAGACACATTCATAGATACACACAGGCATATACAGACACACAAATACATAGGCACACATAGACACATACATAGGCACAGACAAGCACAAACAGACACACTCACAGACACACACATAGGCACAAATGCACACAAAGACACTCACAGACACACTCAAATACACACAGAGACACTCAGACACACAGACACACTCACACAGAGACACACACACATATCTATAATGTATGTGTGTGTGTGTGTATATATATATATATATATATGTATATATATATATATATATGGTATATATACATATATATATGGTATATATACCATAAATATACACATTATATAAAAGTGCTATACTTGGCATTAATGAAACTCTGGTCTAGTTCACTGCTAAAAGCAGTATGGGGAGAAGAAAAACCATGTCCCAAGTTCTGCCATGTTGACAGCACAAATGTGAGCTTAGTACTTCATTCCGGGGAGACTGTGGCTTTCATTAATCTCACACTCGCAGATGATGAATGAAAATTGTTTTGTCACACTAGGCAGACAGCCCCTGCAGTGTAATGAATCCCAACTGAAGGGCTGGATGAATTGCCAATAAAAATGTTGTGTGTCTGCAGCTTAGCTGAGACACACCAGTGAGAATTTTATGGGCAGTAATTCCAGACACGATGGCTACTCTCTCTTACATCGGGGAGAGTGACAAATGAAGCCAGAGGCACTTGTGTTAATTACACAATGTCCAAAGGAGCTGGCCAACCAGGATGAAGGTTAACAGGTTTATCAGGGTGAATGAATGCTCTGTAAAAGAATCTTCCTTAGAAGAGAAGGGATTTGGGGGCCAGCACTCATTGGGGAAAAGTGATTGCCACCAAGTCTTACAACTTTAGATCCCAGGGATTCATGTGTTGAGGGAGAGAACTGACTCCCACAGGCTGTCCTCTGAGCTATGTGTATGCACACATCACAAATGTAGTTAAGAAAATTAAAAAGCGACTTAGGTAATTCTGGGTAGACCAGGATCATCTGGGGTTTTATTAAGCCCAAACCAAATTCTACAATAGGGAAATGAAAAAATATTTGGATACTTAAAGAGAAGAAGACACAAAACATTCACACGAATGTTTGGTCATTCTGGAATTTAAGACCTGAAATGGAACTTAACTGGGGGACATGGCATTAAAGAGTCTAGGACAGCCATCCAGTAATGATATCTGCGTGTACGTTGGTTTTAGACCTATCACTATGTGTATATAAGATTTACCCAAAGCTTACATGGTAGGTATTGTCCTTGCCACACTAATTGTGAAGGGCAAATACTACAACTGTCTTTTTGTATTTCTTGAGCTTTGCTTGGTCATTTCTTGGTCTAACAGTTCAATTTTATAACTAACATTCCTGGAAAAATGTAGGGTCTTGCTTCTCTTGCTGGAGAGGGGACCAGCATCAGTACCACCAGAGAGATGTTAGGAATGTAGATCTCCTGGAATCACTCAGACCTACTGAATCAGAATGTACACTTGGGACAAGATACTCAGGCCAGGTCTTTAAAAAACAAAACCTTGAGAAGCAATGCCTAAGAGTACAAAACGTCTCCATTGGGAACTTTGTTTAATTAAATCAACTACAACCAAGTACCCAAGACTAAGAAGTTTATAAAGAGTGGAAGATTATTTCAATTCTGGAAGCAGAAAAAAAAATTCAATACTGGCATTTCCAAGATGGCATCTTCCGGACGCATCACTGAGGAAAAACATCCTTCATTACGTGACAGAAGACATTAAAGGGATAAACTCATTTCTGAAAGCCATTTTCTTCCCACGGCATTAGTTTATTTATGAGAGAAGTGCCCTGAGACTTAAATACCTCCCAAGACTGCTTCATTATTGTGCATCTAACACTGGAGTCTTTTAGGGGACATCCAATCTGTAATATTGGCTTCAGGACCATTTCCTCCCCTGCGTCTTGTTCCATTTCCTTCTCCCACTATGGAAAAGGCTAATCCTGTGCTGAATCACTGCATTTGATTATGAGACATTGCCCTGAACATGACCGTGTCCCTATGCTGAAATTTTTGTACTTAACGTTGATAGGATAATTTTACACTGTTTCTCTCGATCCCTGCTGTTTTTCATTATTTTTGCAATACATTGTCATTTTCAACCTTTCCATTTTGGCACCTGAGCTCCTTCTCAGCAGGTGTTGCATTTTACTCATATGGAGAAAGACCTAGGACAACCTTCCTCCTGAAACCCTCTGTACATAATACATGCTGGAATGAATCTATTTCAGGCTCAACTTGGGGGCACATTAAGATGCCATTTTCATAACATCCAATGACCATTTGAAAACATCTGAGCTAAAAACTGCTATATAAAAATATAGTTACCAATATTTTTAAATCAGGAGAGATTATATAGAATTCAGACTGGTCTCATCTCTTGATAAAAATGGAACATGGCAAAATAAGGCTGCCAGAATTTTCCTCATTTGGTACCAGCTGGAGATGGGTAGAGGCTGGCCCACTTTTATTCTTTATCACCTTCCAAACTGCAAGTCTGAGGGTCCCAGAATTTCCCCCGGTCTCTGTTTTCTGGCTCTAGGCCATGTTTCTAGTGCTTGCTTGTCTCCCATGGCTGCTTGAATTTGAGGCTACTGTCCAGCTTCTCAGATACAGTGTTTTAAAAGCATCCATGTTGCTTCTTCTCATTCTTTTATAGTGGTATGCTGTAATTTAGGTTCTTTCTTGTTATCCTAAGATATTGGGGTTCTAGACATAGAAATATTGGTGTCCCTTAGAACTCTGCCTTGAGTGGAGAGCTCATGATGTAAAAGGGATGCCTTTGGAAACCCACCAGGCCATGGTTTAGTTCTTCATAGTTCATATCAAACCTTTTAAAATAATACAGTGTCATTTTTGAGGTCAATGGGTACATGACCACATCCAATAATATGCTTGGGGAAAGAAGTCAGTTCCTAACACTCATGTTTTACTTTGTATTTAGAGACTAAAATGTAAAATTCTTAGAGGTTGATTTCTACAATTGTTCATGTCCGTTTATAGTACTGACTTGAAAAATCAATTGGCTAATTTGGATATCTCTAAGAAGTCAAATGCTAAGAGATAGAAGATGCAGCATTTGCATAAATTATCAACTATGTTTTCGGTATGCCTGTGGGGTTTTGTCATGCACAAAGCACCTTTGTGGCATATGATAACAGAACCCAGTCCTGTGAAGGAGTAGGAGGACCTTTTGCTGGTGTGTGATGAGAGGGTGGGGTCTTGACGCTGCTAGTTATTAGCTAGTAGGATTTTCCCATAATCTGCATTCTCAGCATCAGTGACTGAGAGTGTGTTACCAGGCAGTAGGCACAGGGATGAAGGATCTCAAGACTGCATGCCTTGGAGCCAGCAGTTTAAGGTGAAGATGGAGAGGCAAAGGCAGCAAGTCCACACACCCGCCAGTGCACTGAGCTCAGCAAAGAGGATTCTTAAAATTTCTGATGCCATGATTACTCTTTCAGCCTGGAAGGCTTTTGTTTCACAGCGTATGATGATCTAATGTGACAATTAATTTATTACTAACACCATCATGCCTGGTCCAAGGGGGGAAAATGGCTTACAGAGCCCCAAGTATGAGATTATGACATGTATGTTGAGACAGTGTGTCACATGCCAATAGCAGACAGCAGTGAAATGTGTTACCACATGCCCAGAGAAGACAGAATTTAGAAGCATATCACATAGACAGCAGACAGCCGGCAGACAGCCTCTTACAGGGAGCCTAGACTCTTCTGCAGATCCCATCTGTGCATGGCACACGCCAGGGTCTTCTGCTCCTATCAAACTAGAGAAATCCTACATGATTGCGATTCTTACCTCTCTTAGTTTTAAAATAGTTTTAAAAATGGAAAGTACAATATATATGTATATGTATATGTATATGTATATGTATATGTATATGTATACTTTATATAACTTTATACTTTATATAAACTATATATATATATATGTATACTTTATATAACTTTATACTTTATATAAACTATATATATATATATATATATATATATAGTTTTTGAGCAAATTTCATAAAAAGTTTTTTAGAAGTCACATTTCACTCATCTCTGACTTTCTACACCAAACCATATCCTTAACCCTGATTGGATTCTTAGCTCAAATAATTACCTTTGATAATTCTTCCCTCCTTTCTTGCTACATTTGATCTTCTCAGTAAGTAGAGACTAGTTGATTGTTTCTAGTCTACTTTGCAGTAGGATTATCTATAGTTCAGGTCGGCACTAATATCCCTTCCCATCTCTATTTCAGAAAATGAATATCAATAAGCTTTCTATAAAGACTCCATTGTGCCCTCATTTTAGGCTTCCTTTTTTCTCTTCAGATCTTCCAAATATGCAAATCTAGGATTCTATTAGGTTTCTGGTAACTGAAAATCTCATTGTAGAAAAATGCTTTAATGGAGGGCAGAAGGGACTGTCTACCACAAATTTGGCACTCTATAGAGGGCAACCCCCCACCCCCCACACATGTGCATACACACACACTCTATCTCTAGACAGTTTACTGAGTACTGTGATTTTTAGCAAGACACGAATGATTTTATTTACTACTTAAATATTTTATTTATTGACAAAAAGTACATATCTATGGTTTTCTTTCTCAAGTTATAGAACCTCACATTTTGACAAATGTATGTGTGTGTATATTATGGAATGGTTAAATAAAACTAGCGAACAGTGTATCACCTTGTGTTCAAATCACTGTTTTTGTGTGTTCTAAAATACTTAAAATGCACTCTCCACAATTTTTAAGTATTTTATATTTTCAGGCATATGTGTGCTGTTGATTGTAGTCACTAGGCATTATAATTAATATCTCAAGCTTATTCCTACAGTTTTGCATCCTTTGACTAACACCTTCCTCAACATCTGCCTCTGGCACATATTTCTCTGTCTTACTGTTTTCTTGGGTTTGACTTTTCCAGCATCTGACTTTCCACACATTTCATCCACTTTTTTTTTTAATTTCATTAAGATTTTAAACAAATACCATCATGAATCAGTATTTGTCTCATACTGAAACATTGATCTACTTGTAGATGAATGGCTAGGAGACAGAGACAAGTATGTCGGTGGCCTGCCTCTGGAACATATTTACTGCCTTTTCTTTCCTAGCTTCCTGTGATTGGGTTGCTAGAAGGAAAACTGAATGAAAGTGATGAATGTCTTTCCTTCACTTCTTGGCCTGCTCTGCCTAATGCCTCCCTGGTGCCTGCCCCTCCCATCCATGGAGTGTAGAGTGCAAGGGAAAAAGGAAAGAATAGTTTGATGTCTAAACAGATTACAGAATTATTGACCAAGGCAACAAACTATGAAGTCCAGTGTGTTCTTTGCCTCTATCTTGACAATAATATGATATACTGACCTGCAAAGCCAGGTTGCCTTCTCCAGTTTCTTGGGCTTTTAGAATTTTGTCTGATAATGTGATGGCATACGATGAACAGTTTCTGCCCCTGCCTCATTCTCCACCTGGGGCCCAAGATCTAGATCCTTATCTTTCCTGTTTTGTCTGCCATGATCAGAACCTCCCAACAACTGTGTGTAACCACCCCACAAGGTTGTTCAAGGTTTTTCTTTCCCCCTCTTCTTATGCCTTCCACACAGCAAAGCTCTTAGCTTAAAAGTTGTGCTCCCATGGAGAACAGACTGAGAAAAGAGGAATCTCTGTAGGTTGTAGAAGCAAGACTGATATCACTAGGCAGGAGAACTCTGGAGTATTGCACATTCAGAATGTGAGTTACAAGAGGGTGCAGGTTTTGTATAGGC
The DNA here is from genome assembly GCF_000001635.26 of Mus musculus. Classification (NCBI taxonomy): domain Eukaryota; kingdom Metazoa; phylum Chordata; class Mammalia; order Rodentia; family Muridae; genus Mus; species Mus musculus. Next base: position 68,074,174 of record NC_000071.6, read on the forward strand.
ACATGCCTTTGCCCAGATGGAAAAAGTCATGAAGATAGGAGAACCAGGGAAGGTCCATTCTTGTTTTGTCTCCTTTTTCTTTTTCTTTCTTTTCTTCTTTTTCTCTTTCTTTTTCTTTTCTTCTTTTTCTCTCTTCTCTTCTCTTCTCTTCTCTTCTCTTCTCTTCTCTTCTCTTCTCTTCTCTTCTCTTCATTTCTCTTCTCTTCTCCTTTCCTCCCTTCCTCCCTCCCTCCCTTCCTCCCTCCCTCCCTTTCTTTCTTTCTTTCTTTCTTTCTTTCTTTCTTTCTTTCTTTCTTTCTTTCTTTCTTTCTTTCTTTCTTTCTTTCACACATATATTGTGCTTTGATCAAACTCACTCCCATTCTTACCTCTCCAGTTCTTCCCCTATTCCCCACCTCTACTTTTTCTCTCAGCTTCATGTTCTCACCCCTGCCCACCCCCCACAATCCCACTGAATCAATCTACTTGGTTATTCCTGTGTGTGCATAGAAGTACAACAGTCTTTCACAGCATGAGTAGCCCCTCACGTCACACATCCCCAAAGAAAACTGACATGCTTATTAGCCATCAGTTATTAATGGGTCTTCAGATGGGGGTGGGACTTCATGACTCCTCCCAGCATCCATGTTGGGACTCTGGTTGGCTTGATCACCCAAGGTTCCTATGCCTGTAATTACAGCCACTGTGAGTTCATTTGTACAGTGTTGCTGTCATGTCTAGCTTCCTGATTCTTCTTCCCCTTGTCTTTTCCTTTTTTCCTTTCTCTTCTTTCCTCTCTTCTCATTCTTTTCTGCCTCGCTTTTCTTTTTTTCCTTCTTTATACATGATAGACGCTATTCACTTGCCAGTGTCATCTCACGGATATCACTGAAGTCAATGCCCCACTCCTGATGTGTGACTTTTCATCCCTTTCTCCGTTGCTAAGAGAACATTTCATAATGCTAAAGAGTGAGCATGAAGTGATGAAGGTAAGCCACTTGCAAATGTCATTGCTGATGGCCATAGTAAACGGCCCTCTAAAAGCTGTGGAATGGCTTGCAATACTGGTGCTGTCACTAATTCCCTGGATGAGATAACGTAAAACAAGCCACAGGCAGCAAAGTCCTCCAATGAAGTGAGAGGATTTGACTCTTGAGAGGGACCCGAGTTTACTGTCCTGCATTATTTGGTATTGTTTCCAAGCCATCTGCAGTTTTATTGAAATTTCTAAATTGTATTATTGCTCTGTAAGCAATAGACTGTCACTAACAGAAACTTTTAGCTGTTTTCTGTAATTTACTTAAAGCTGTTCGTAAGTATTTTTTATATGTATGCATTTGCTCTGAGTCTCCCTACCAAGAAAAAAATGCTTGTGAGGTATTTTCAAAAACATAGCATGTCTGAGTATATTTAAGAGTCATTTTACATTGGTTACAGCATGACAAGGTTCACAGGTCCTGTGTGCTAGTTGAGCACACCTTTAGCTGGGGCTGATTGATTTCATGTGTTTTGCAAGGGAAAGGCAGTTAGGTGAAATGGAGAGGCCAGAATGGGATTGTGAAGGGAGTTAGACGGACGGATTGACATGGAAGAGAATATGAAGCTAGGTATCAGAAAACAAATTAAAGCCCAATTTTGTTTTACTCAGTACTACAAAAACTGTGAAATTATTCAACCACAGACACAAATTAAAAGCGAGCTTTTTTTGGTAGAATACAGCAGGACCTTGAATTAGCAGCTCATCTAAGGATATTTTGCAGCAGGTAATTAAATTTCACTGATTTCAACTTCGTTTTCCCAACCAAGTGAAAATAATTTATTTTTAGCATTTTTATTAATGATCATCTCAAAATGGCATTCTTAGGTGTAACTAACATTTTTTAAAGGTGACAAATCCGTATAAATAAAACATTGCAGTCCATTGCCTTCTTCATACCAACAGGTGAGATGGAATCCCTTGGATTTGCACCCATCGCTGTCCCTTTTCCTTGTTGGAGACTGAATGATTAGAAACACAGTGAGATGGAGTGAGAGGGGCAGGGAAAGGGAGAAAGAGGAAAGGGGAGAGGGGAAGGGAGAGGGGGGAGAAGAAGGGGAGAGGGATAGAGAGAGGGAGAGTAGAGTAGAGGGAGGTAGGGAGAGAGATAGAGAGAGAAAACTTGATTTGATTGGGCCTAAGTCTAAGTGCCAAAAGACAGGAGTAGAAACTGAAGATTTAATTAACCACAGGACAATTTTTACAACCCCACAAAGGAGGCAAATGATCTAAGACTTTGAGCAAGGACATCAATGTAGGGGTGTGCCTGGAAGAAGTGCACAGCACTGCGATTCACTGATAGCCCTTCTAAATATTTCCAGGGATAAGTTCTTTTAAATGAACAGTTCTAGCTTCCAGAAGAGATGGTTTTTCTTTTGCTTTGATTCTTCTTACCGGAAGTACTTCAGCGGATATTGTTTTATCAGTGCGGTTATTGAACAAACCGGGGAGAAATGCTCCAAATATCTATTAGATGGTGACCTTCTTTTTTTTCTCATGAATTTAACTCTTTTATTTGATATACTCCATTAAATTAACCATGTTTTTAGCTGCAAACTTCATTGTACAATTCAATGCAGTTAATGTATATATTTACATAAAACTTTCACTTTTTTCTTAAACTTTTATTATTTAAATGCATTTTATACATCGAACATATTAATAATATTGTGTATTTTGAGAATCAAATAATACATAAAAATTTTGTTCAACTTTTATATTCATACCCTTTCATACCCTAAAAATACCATTAATGAATATTTAATATTATCCATAACTGAGGGTCTTTTATCTAATGTTGGTCAGGACTGGCACCCTGAGCAGACCTTGGGTGCGAACTCCAGAGCCAGTCCCACAACATCCAGAGGAAGCTCTATTCCCAGGCACTTTAACACACTCAGGATTCCAGGATCCTGGGATCCCAGGAGTTTGGTCACACCAGGATGTCAGGGTCTCAGAGGCAGCTTGACTTCCAGGAGCTCTGACACACCTAGGATCTCAGGATCACAGGGCAGGCTCCAGTCAGATATAGTGAGGGCAGGTAGCACTAGAGACAATCAGATGGTGGGAGGCAAGCATAAGAACATAAGCAACAGAAACCAAGGTGACCTTCTTAATAGAAAAAAAAAAATGGTGGATTTTTTTTGTCTGATATTTTTGCTTCTGTAATACCAGGATGGAGGTAGTTATTAGAATATAATAGATGTACAATAAATTTAACATATAAATGGACAATTGCGCTAGTATTCCTCATTATACACTTTGAAGATTGAGGAAAATCATGTAGAACTAGCAAATCCCCCTGGCACGTAAAAATGTCATACATAAATCTCTTCCATTCATTCCTTCAGTTAGGAATCATCAGAGGTTGATCAAGCCAAGAAATTCACTTAAAGATGAATAAGATCCAGTAAGCTGAGCAGATTTAAAGCAAGCAGCCAATAGTCTTAGTAGCAAGGGTTATATTTTGAGGGTGACATGGAATGGATGAGACATTAATATTTTCTTTTACGGTAGCCTTCTTAAAAATAAACATTTAAAAAAATAAACATTTAAAAATTTCCCCAAGAATGCTATGTGAATCTTGATGTTCTTACCTAACTTTGTATTGAAAAAAAATGCAAATTCGATGGACAGAGATGGTGTGAAGTTGGTTATCTAGCTGAAATGTTCATCACCTTGAATACGTGAGAATTTGTAACAGCAAAGTGACTTCAGAACATCACCAACAAAAGAGGACCTCTAACTGTCTTATCATATTTCAGGATGCATATGGAGATTTTAGCATAATCAGTAGTTTGCCAATGTTTTAAGGAAATGGGACTCTGTGTAGATTGTTTCTTGTACAGTGATCTTGAATATCTGACAAGCTGAAGAGACAGCAGGAGAGCATCATTGCTGACTCTCATGCTCTTGTTCCAGGCAAAGCTAAGGTTGGAAGACAGCAGCTAAGCACTAGTCAGAATAAGACGCTGCCTGGTCACTTCTCTTTAGTGAAAAACAAAAACATAAAATGAGTTCATATGTTGTAAATTAAGCTAAGAACTCTTCATAGTGTTTTCTCCACTGCCCCTCCTATGTTTGGGTGATTCTCCATGAAGCACTGGATGGCTTCTAGGCAGGCAGCACACATCATAGCTACATCTCTTGCAGAAAGTACCACAGTTTCAGCAGTTAGATCCTTCTCAGAGGTCCACTGGGTTTACTAGAAAGTAGAAGAACCTTGAACAAGTCTTGTGGAAGGCCTCTTTGCTCTTTGAAGGAAGGTCTTTCCAAAGGGTTACACTGTCCCTTTTTCCTCCTTTTGTTTCTTAGCCATGAGTGGATGGTTTGGTTTCACCATTTATTTCTACTGTGATTTGCTACCTTTCACAGGCCCAAGAGATCATGGATTCGAATCTCCAAAACTGAGTCCAAAGGAACCTGTTCATGAATTATCTCAGAAAATTTTATAATGGTGGGTTGCTGACTAATTTGGCTTAGCTTTTCTGCCTTGGTTAAAGGCCCAGTTGAAGACGCAGAAATGAATAAATAACAAAGTACAATAGTTGTAGCTTTGAGCTTCATTCAAAGGTCATTTCTTCTAGACTCAATTTGGATCCTTAGTGCTCTGTCAGATCTATAATGGGGAAGAGGGCTTGAGGAGTTTCTTCTGTTTTTCTATCCTCTCTTTCCAATCTACACTAGCAGTTATCTGGCTTTTTTAGATTTTTGGTATTAGATGGTGAAGAAGTATTTCACACATAATCTCTTTGGGTTAACTTTCCCAAAATGAGTCTGCCTTTCTTGAGAAACTTTTATTTTTTCATGTGTGTACGTAATATGCATGCATGTGCATGCACACATGTGTATGTGTGCTTCTTTTCATGTGTAGGAGCAAATGTATATGCAGATGCACAAGAATGTGTGTGTGTGTGTGTATGTATGTGTGTGTGTATGCGCATGCACACGTGCACATGTGAAAGCCAGAGGTTGACTTTGGGTATCTTCCTCCATTGAATTCTATTTATTGGGGGAGGACATTTTGCTGACCAAGGAGTTCACTTGTTTGACTAGTGTAGTTGGCTAGTTTGTGTCAGAGATCCTTCTCTTTGCCTTCTGAGCTCTTGGATTCAGGCATTTAAATAGATGCCAGGGATCCAACCTCAGAGCCTTACCTGCTGAGCCATTTCTCCAGTCCTTCACGGCATATGATGCTTTTAAAAGTTTATCTGTGATCTTCTATTTGGATTCTTTTAATGACTGACTTTTAAAAAGCTATTAACGGACAAAATTGGATCTATTTATTATTTACAGCATGTTTTTTAGACATAGCTGAATAATGCTAGGTAAAGTATATGACCTTATATTCTATTCTTATCTTTGTTTTGTGGTGACAGTATTTAAAGTATGTCTTAGCAATTAAAATATTGCAATGTTTAAATTAGTTCTTTGAGAGTTTTATACCTATTTTGATCATATTCGCTCCTCCTCCTCCAACCCTTTCTAGATCTATTCCTCTTTCTCTACCCACACTCCCTTGCATCCTATGTTTTAAAAATCTTTCAAGAAAAATTTGTACTGCTTAAAGAGTGGTTGGGGCAATACTCTTAGAAAAAATTGTTTCTCCCCTACCAGAAACTAAGAATTGCCTAGAGCTCCTGGTTATGAGTAGGAGTGTGTGTCTAACTCTCCTCTCCATGCTCACATTTGGACTCCCTTGGCTTTGTACAGGTTTATAAGTACAGTACCTGTCACTGTGAGTTCATATAGGTGGCTAATCTGCTGTGTCTAGGACACAATGTTTCCTTGTGGTCAGTTACAGCCTATGGCTCTTATACATTTCTGCTCCCTGTTTTATAGTCACCCCTGAGATTTGGGAGAGGGTTTGTGGTATACAGTTTTCCTTTACAAAAGCACCCAAGGAGCTGAAGGGGTCTTCAACCCTATAGGTGGAACAACAATATGGACTAACCAGTACCCCCAGAGCTCGTATCTCTAGCTGCACATGTAGCAGATGGCCTAGTTGGCCATCACTGGGAAGAGAGGCCCCTTGGTATTGCAAACTTTATATGCCTCAGTACAGGGGAACACCAGGACCAGGAAGCGGGAGGGGGTGGGTAGGGGAGCAGGACAGGGGGAGGGTATAGGGAACTTTCGGGATAGTATTTGAAATGTATATAAAGAAAATATCTGTAACTCCTTCGATGGGTGTTTTGTTCCCAATTCTAAGAAGGGGCAAAGTGTCTACACTTTGGTCTTCGTTCTTCTTGAGTTTCATGTGTTGTGCAAATTGTAACTTATATCTTGGGTATTCTAAGTTTCTGGGCTAATATCCACTTATCAGTGAGTACATATCATGTGAGTTCTTTTGTGATTGGGTTACCTCACTCAGGATAATGCCCTCCAGGTCCAACCATTTGCCTAGGAATTTCATAAATTCATTCTTTTTAATAGCTGAGTAGTACTCCATTGTGTAAATGTGCCACATTTTTTGTATCCATTCCTCTGCTGAGGGGCATCTGGGTTCTTTCCAGCTTCTGGCTATTATAAATAAGGCTGCTATGAACATAGTGGAGCATGTGTCCTTCATACCGGTTGGGGCATCTTCTGGATATATGCCCAGGAGAGGTATTGCAGGATCCTTTGGTAGTACCATGTCCAATTTTCTGAGAAACCACCAGACTGATTTCCAGAGTGGTTGTACAAGCTTGCAATCCCACCAACAATGGAGGAGTGTTCCTCTTTCTCCACATCCTTGCCAGCATCTGCTGTCACCTGAATTTTTGATCCTAGCCATTCTGACTGGTGTGAGATGGAATCTCAGGGTTGTTTTGATTTGCATTTCCCTGATGATTAAGGATGCTGAGCATTTTTTCAGGTGTTTCTCAGCCATTCAGTATTCCTCAGGTGAGAATTCTTTGTTTAGCTCTGAGCCCCATTTTTTTAATGGGGTTATTTGGTTTTCTGGAGTCCACCTTCTTGAGTTCTTTATATATATTGGATATTAGTCCTCTATCTGATTTAGGATAGGTAAAGGTCCTTTCCCAATCTGTTGGTGGTCTTTTTGTCTTATTGACGGTGTCTTTTGCCTTACAGAAGCTTTGCAGTTTCATGAGGTCCCATTTGTCAATTCTCGATCTTACAGCACACGCCATTGCTGTTCTATTCAGAAATTTTTCCCCTGTGCCCATATCTTCGAGGCTTTTCCCCACTTTCTCCTCTATAAGTTTCAGTGTCTCTGGTTTTATGTGGAGTTCCTTGATCCACTTAGATTTGACCTTAGTACAAGGAGAGAGGAATGGGTCGATTCGCATTCTTCTACATGATAACCACCAGTTGTGCCAGCACCATTTGTTGAAAATGCTGTCTTTCTTCCACTGGATGTTTTTAGCTCCCTTGTCGAAGATCAAGTGACCATAGGTGTGTGGATTCATTTCTGGGTCTTCAATTCTATTCCATTGGTCTACTTTTCTGTCGTTATACCAGTACCATGCAGTTTTTATCACAATTGCTCTGTAGTAAAGCTTTAGGTCAGGCATTGGGAACAAAACACCCATGGAAGAAGTTATAGAGACAAAGTTTGGAGCTGAGACAAAAGGATGGACCATCTAGAGACTGCCATATGCAGGGATCCATCCCATAATCAGCCTCCAAACGCTGACACCATTGCATACACTAGCAAGATTTTGCTGATAGGACCCTGATATAGCTGTCTCTAGTGAGACTATGCCGGGGCCTAGCAAACACAGAAGTGGATGATCACAGTCAGCTATTGGATGGATCACAGGGCCCCCAATGGAGGAGCTAGACAATGTACCCAAGGAGCTAAAGGGATCTGCAACCCTATAGGTGGAACAACATTATGAACTAACCAGTACCCCGGAGCTCTTGACTCTAGCTGCATATGTAGTCGGCCATCACTGGAAAGAGAGGCCCATTGGACTTGCAAACTTTATATGCCCCAGTCCAGGGGAACGCCAGGGCCAAAAAGTGGGAGTGGTGGGTAGGGGAGTGGGGGGGAGGGTATGGGGGACTTTTGGGATAGCATTAGAAATATAAATGAGGAAAATACCTAATTAAAAAAAAAGAAAATATCTAATAGAAAACATGTTTTCAACTGCTGGGCATGGTGAAGCACACCTTTAATCCCAGCACTTGGGAGGCAGAGGCAGGCAGATTTCTGAGTTTGAGGCTGGCCTGGTCTACAGCGTGAGTTCCAGGACAGCCAGAGCTATACAGAGAAACCCTGTCTCGAAAAACAAACAAAAACAAATCAAAACAAACAAACAAAAAAAAAACAACAACAACAAAGAAAAGAGTTTTCAACCTTTTATTCTCTGCACCTTGGGCAGCTGTGGATCTCGGTGTTAATCATCGTCTACTGCAAAGAGAAGCTTAGTTCATGGAGGCTGTCAGATACGGAAATGTAATAATTGGGGATTAGTTTAATACTATGTCTATTTTGTAGTATAATAACAGTAGGTTCTATGCTAGGATCTCTGACCCATCTCCAACCAGGGGCTACTCTGATTCCACCTTTGGCCTTTGCCATCGAGGTCCTCATAAGCTATCTCTGAGTGTATCTTCACAATGGTGTCTCACTTGGGCAAGATTCACACAGCTACAGGATGTTCCCTGCTTCATGGCTTATATTTAATCTACAAGGAAAAAAAAAACCTGCACTAACCTTAAAGTTGATTTGCGTGCAGTTTTCTGTCTATCACTACAGCTTTATTATACAGCCATGGCCACGTAGACCAGCCTTTTGCTTTCTGATTTTTTTCATCAATTAAAAGAGAGATAAGTCAGGCAAATTCTCCAAACTTCCCTTTTTGACTATAGTTATGTAAAGGACAGAGAGATGCTGTGCCCTCCAATAGCACAGTCCAAGAAAATGCCTCTGCTCTTCATTTTCTTGTCCAACCTTCTAATCCAGTGTAGATGAGAGAACTTAGTGATGGTGTAGCTTGATTTCTTAGCATGCTCTTGGCATGAGAATTCCCTGGGGTATGCTGCTAACATGCAAGATAGGGTTCAAGAGGCCTGGCAAGGACTAGGTATCTGCATTCCTAACAAGCACCTGGGTGGTGCCTTTGTTGCAGTTTCCTATGCCTCACACTCATTACATCCAAGGATTTCCTTCAGGGATACGCGGTATTTTGCACCTGCTCACTTATTCCTGCCTTTAAGTCACAATGAAAACTGGGACAGTCCCAGGTCAGCATCCCATCAAATGCCTAAGGGTGAAAGTATGACCAGGAAGTCCTTCAAGCTGTTACCATGTGTATTAGTTAGGATTCTCTAGAGTCACAGAACTTATGGATAGCCTCTATATAGTAAAGGAATTTATTGATGACTTAGTCTGCAGTCCAATTCCCAATAATACTTCCTCAGGTGGGGCAAACCCTTGAGAACCTGAAGATTCAAAATTCTCAGCTTCAACATGGTCTTCCCACCCATCCCCATTCCAAGTTATAGGATCCCATTCTTTGCCAATTAGTGCCCTTAATTTAACTGTCAACACACTCTGAGGGCAAGACTTGAATTTTCGCTGTAGTTCAGCCAACCTTACAATGAGGGTTTCAGTTTGATTTTCTGCAACTTGAGCTCTATTGCTGCAAGAGAGGAGATTCTCTTCAAGGACACACTTAGCAACTTTTAGATCGTTTACTTGTGTCTGGAGCCTTTCGATTTTATCACATAACTCCTTCCTTTCATTTTTCCCCAGATGCTAAGAGCAGCCAGCCAGTAAAATAATTTTTCAATTTTTCCCCCATCTTGTAGAAAGTTTTGTACACTGAATCACCTAATTCATCAAGAAAATCAAGGGCATTAGCTTCTTTAAGTTTGAAATATAGTTTCAACCATGGGTCTTCAAAATTCTCTGAGCTTCCAGGAAGGAGAGAATCTGGAGAGGTTTCAGTATTTGAAAGTGCTGGTGGATCAACAAGCCAATTCCAGTATTTTAAAAGATTCATCCTTGTACTTCTGTTAATCTAGAACCACTCCTGGTACCAACTTCTGTATTAGGGTTCTCTAGAGTCACAGAACTTATGGATAGACTCTATATAGTAAAGGAATTTATTGATGACTTACAGTCTGCAGTCCAATTCCCAACAACGGTTCAGTAGTAGCTGTGAATGGAAGTCCAAGGATCTTGCAGTTACTCAGTCCCACACGGCAAGCAGGTGAGGGAGCAAGAGCGAGACTCCCTTCTTCCAATGTCCTTATATTGTCTCCAACAGAAGGTGTAGCCCAGATTAAAGGTGTGTTCCACCACACCTTTAATCCCAGATGACCTTGAACTTGGAGATCTCCCTGTCTTAATCTTCTGGAATCCATAGCCACTATACCTCAAGATCTCCATACCAAGATCCAGATCAGAAACTTCTATCTCCCAGCCTCCAGATAAGGGTCACTGGTGAGCCTTCCAATTCTGGATTGTAGTTCATTCCAAATATAGTCAAGTTGACAACCAGGAATAGCCACTACACCATGCCAGATGAAAAATGTCCTATGCAGCTCCTCTGACAGACTGTCAGAGTTCTGTTTCTGCATCAGGGACAGTTCTGGAGCAGGGAGATTGCTGTGCTATAACGTCTACATGCTTATAATGCCTAGTTCATTCCTTTAGCTCTCCACTCTTCCTTTGAAAGTTAGCTCCTAAGGTGGGACAGGAAGAGGCGTCACCAACATCCTTCCTATTCACTGCCACCTACAGAAACTTGGACCATTATAAGGCATACCAGAATTCACAAGGAAAATTTCACAAGGATCTCTATGGCTTACAAAGCCAGAGACAGTGTTTTGATCATCATTACCGAGAACCATCACATGAGGAAGGACTGTGCCCCACTGTCAGCATCACCCAGAGCAGGATGCATATTCAGTGAGTCATGCATTTAAAATGGCACCTCTATCAGGCACTGTGCTATGCAAGGCCTCAGAAGAACGAGGTGAACCCCATCTTTTTGCTGCTGGCTACATTTTATTTGATGAGGGAGGATTTTTCCCTTATGTAGTGAATTACAATTCCAGCCAAGGTTAAGTATAACAGGAATTAATTGCTCATGGATATCACACTGCTGGGAACCCAGTTCCCAAGGTTGACAGAGAGAATGAATTTCTCAAATAACCAACATTGTAGTCTTTGAGGAGGAGAAGCAACAAGACGGGCAAGTGATCTGTCTTCTCTTCCTAATCTAAGAAAGGAGGAGGTTGATTTGAAGACTGATGAAAGAATTGTTTATTATTATTTGATTTTACCCTGTCTTAATTTTACCTCCATTTGCAAGTGAAAAAAAAAATTGTCCCCTGTAGGAAGCAAGTATAGGAAGAGAGGATCGGTAGAGGGCAGTAAGCGGTGGAGGAGAGGAGGGATGGATACTGAGAAACAAAAATACAGTCAGGTGAAAAGAATAAGTTCAGATGCTCTATAGCATAGTAGAGTTACCCCAGACACAATGGGTAAAGGTGCTTGCTACTGAGCCTGACAAGCTGACTTCAGTTCCCAGGTCCTACCTAGGATGGAGAGAGGGACGATCCCTGAAGCTCATTACTGTGAAGTTAATTAAACATAAAAATGACAGAAATAGGGGTAGTAGTTGAGTCAGTAGGGTAAAAGCATTTTCTCTTTCCCTACAAGCATAGAAACGTGAGAATCTGACTTCAAATCTCCAGCCCCCATGTAAGCATCCAGGCCTGGCCTGCATGTGCCCGAGACATGTGGGCATTGAGAGCTTACTGGTCAGCCAGCTTAGCTAAAACTGTGATCTTCCACTCAGTGCGATATTCTGTCTCAGGGTAATAAGATAAGGGCAATAAAGAAGCACACATACAGTTGTGCTCTGAAGTTCAATTGTGTGGGTGCTGACACGTGCAACTGCACAGTCACATGGTGTGCATGTCACATCCCCTTCCACACACACATATACACAAATGAAAAAAATTAAGACAATTACAGTAGTAGAAAATAGATTAAAATATTGAAATTCAAATGTTTCTATCAGTTATGGCTGTGTGGACTTTTGCTGTCGGTAAGACCTCAGATCTGTGTCCCCGAAGTGCACCTCTGGGTTTTAGACTTTGGTACATCTGACTGCTCTGTAGATTCAGCTCTTTCACAGACTCACAAAGAAGTTACTCTTCACAGTGCCCATCTTTTCCTGTTGTGGGAATAGAAGCAAGCACCTTCAAGCTCTCTAAATGTTAGAGAAGGGGCTGAAAATCCCAACTGTGATTTCTAATCTTCGTGACTTCATTTGATATTTCACATGGAACACAATCAAGCCCTGTGATCAGACTGCAACTGCAGCCTATCCTATATGCAGTCCTATGAATGCTTAACAGTATTAACTGTATTCTAGAAATGTCTTCAATTCTGATTTCCTGACCATTCCAATGATTCTGACAAACCCCTTTTCCTTAAATGTTAACAATCACCAAGCAAGGATGGGAATTTTAATGAGTACAAAGGCATCTTCATTATTGGAAGTCACCATTTTTTTAGGCACATTTTAAAGGTATTGGGCAACACGCTCACCACCTTCCTCATTTCGCTTTTAGGTTAGGGGTGGGCTTAGCCTGGGAGCTAGCAAGAGAATGAGGCTTTTGTCTGAAGAATCTGTAGTGCACCCCACAGCCTAGAGCAATTCGTGAACATCCTTTCTCAGTCCAAGGAAGTTTCAATTCAAAGTGTGCTCTTGCTCTGCCTTCCAGAGAGGGAGTGAAGCTGACATTATTTGTGTGGGACTCCAGTGTTTCACAAGGAGCTATTCTGGTAGCTGGTATGGAGACAACAATGAAATCATTCCTATAAAATATAGTTAGCAGCGAAACAAGACGATTTTAGTATCTTACATCTGGTAAGCTGGACGCAAGGTGACACAGATTCAGCTGGAAAAGTTGAGCACTCTGAGGTCGAGTTCCAAGAAGAGGGCTGTGCAGTGAACTGGATTTTTTTGGATGAAGTCCCAAGTTCCTTCAGATTTTTTTTTTCTTAAAAAAAGAAATAAAATAAAATCAAGAAAGGAGAGTGTGGGCACCTGATCCTGACTCCTGGTCACCTCTGTGGGAGGTTTGAATTAGGAAGTTTCCTTCAGAAAGGAGGAGAAAGTGAAGGCAGAGAGCATGACAAGTCACCTCCCCTGACGGTCATGGGAACAGGCAAACTTCCTGTAGAATGTTCACTTATTCTCTACGGGGTACAAAAAGAACATTCTGTTTTATTGCCAGAACACAGAGAAACTTCTGCATTCATTACTAGTAAGTCTGTACTGTGTATTTGGAACACACAGGGGCTTTTACTGGGGTAGAACTGCATCAGAACCAGTTCTGATTGAGCCCGGGACAGATTCTCCAGGATTGCTGATGCCATGATTCATGGACCACATTTCAGAAGCTACAGAGATGCATCTTACAGGAATTGTAGAAGGACATTTAGCCACACTTTCTTCCCTCCCATTCTCAGCTTTATTTTAGGAGTAAAAATCATACATAACAATAGTAATAGTAATAACAACTCAAAAAAAAAAACCCTGACAATTTGACTCAGTACAATCTGCTCAGTATGTAAGAGAACATTATTTATGGCGTAGCAGCTGGCTATGTATTTTAGAGGCCAAGTACCTGCCTGCTATGCATAAGGTCCTGGATATAAGCCTCAGCCTTGTAAAATAATCAAAGCATGTAAGAGCTAACAGAGATCGAAAAGGAGGTTGTAAGAGGGACTTTGGAAGCAAGAAAATACAATGTCTTTAATAGAAGGGCTGAGATTTGACAAGTGCGTATATAGTACCCCGTTATTGGGTTGGGAGATAAAGGTACCAAAATCCAATTCTCATTTCCCACATGTTAGCTTTGTGAAGCAGGGAAAATTGTTTTATGAGTCTGAATCTCATCTTCTACATTTTTCCTAGTCTGAAACCACATCAGAGAGTTGCAATAACACAGGAAATTACTTGCACAGGGACTGACGATATTTATTGCTTCTTCATAAATGGCCTCCGTCCTTATCATCAAAAAGACACTTGGATATAGAAACATGAAGACAATATACTGAAAATGAAATCTTGGGAGTTTAGTTTTTCAGGATCAATCAATTATTCTTGTCTTTTGATACAAAAATGCCCAGGGCTTGTTCCAAAAGCTGCCGAGTCAGGATCTCCATAGGCGATCTTGACATGCTTAATCAACGAGCATGTGGTGACTGGGGAACAAAATGGCTGAAGGCACTGAAAAGTGAAGTAAGAAAAAATATTTGTAGAGTACCTGTGCCCAGGCCTCATTACAAGTATGGTAGTCTGCACATTTCCTCCCATGATATTCTTTCAGCGCACATATTTCTGTATACTGTTCCAGGTTAGTGGTTCACATCTGATGCTGATTTGCTCATGGAAGGCATTTGACGATGCCTGGAGACTGTTTTTCTCCACTAGGATGCTGCTATTGGACTCTAGGTAGCCAGAAATGCTGCTGAAGACAGCCATGTACAAGACAATGCCTGGATTCCTCCATATTTATTATCTGGTCCACAGCATCAACAGTGATAAGGCAAAGATCCTTTTAATTTTATTGTTTACAGTAAGAACATGTTTGTTTCAATCAGAATGGTAAGGAAAAATTAAGAAGTTTGGGACAGGTTATAAAGAAAGACATAAGCCAAGCTGAGAAATTTAGGTTTTAAGTGGCAGGGAATAGGGACTACTTTTTTTTTTTAACTGAAGTAATGATAAAAGCAAAATTATAATAAATTTGTTAATGGGTTAGGAAAAAATTTCACTGACATTTATATGTATATACATGTGACATGTTTTATCTATCTATCTATCTATCTATCTATCTACCTATGTATATGCATGTATATACATATACACATATTTAAATTTTATAGGATGGGCATTAGAAAATGTCCTGATGTTGGTGGGAAGGAGATAATGTACTGGGAAGAAACTTGAATTAGAAAGGGCAAATAGGATACAGTAGTCTAGGCATGAGGCAGTAGGAGCTGTGAGAGCTGAGATTTGTATGTTGTGACAGGGTGCAGGCATAGGGATAAGAGAGAGTATTCATCAGGACGTATCCAGTAGATGTGGATAGGGTTTAGGTACCCTCAGTAGAATGGATGGAGGTGGCTTCCTTACTTAGCAGGAAACAAACAGTCTAAAGCTAGAGAGAGAAGACAACAGGGAATATGGACATTTGTAAAAGCTTGGTTTTAGAGTTGCTAAGTCTTGAAGCTATATTAAATTTCTTAAAAAATAAATTTGATTGTGTGTGGAGGATAAGGTGAGCATTGAGGTAGAATGTATTTATTCAATAAATGTGGAAATCAACTGGTGTGGCTCCTCTTACTGGAGAGAACTAGTAGTAGGAATTACAACTGACTTCTTCCCTCTAGGTTCAGAATTCTTGGTGTGACCATCAGAAGGTAAGAAGAAGGAAACCTGAGATTTGTGCTCACTATACTCAAGCCCTGGACACACGGGAGTGTGGAGATTCATTTATGTCCCCAGTGTGTGAAAACTGTTGTGACTATCGTTCCATCAAAGAATGCAGTTCCTGGAAAGTTATTTTAGGTTTTGTTTGTGTTTGTTTTTAGTTATGAAAAACAAGATCAATCTGTAAAGTTTATTCATTCTGGTAGAAATCTGGGTATTGTATCAGTCAGTATCTTGGTTGGAGGATATGAATCTCTGTCTCTCTTCATGTCTCTGTCTCTCTCCATGCATGTGTGTCTTCGTGTGTGTATTATACACGGATGTGTGCCCTAGCATATGTGCACCTGGATACTATAGGACAGCTTTAGCTACCATTCTTTCAGTGCTGTTCACCTTGTTTTTCTTCAGACTCACTGGTAAGAACTCATCAAATAGGATAGGCTCAGTGGCCAGAGCCAGAGGGATCTATCTATCTATCTATCTATCTATCTATCTATCTATCTATCTATCTATCTATCTATCATGTGTGCAGCAGATGGTGGTTAAATAAAAAATCCAGAACTAGTCAAAATACAGCAAATAAATGTTAGTAGAGTGAGTCCTTAGATATACATGAACATCTATATAACACCCCTTTAGCATGGCTCAGAGACCACTGTGGAAGAAGGGGAAGAAATATTGTCAGATCCAGAGGTCAGAGAGTACCACAAGCCTAAAAATGACTTCTGGACCTAAAAGTACCACTTCATTCATGAACTCACAGCATCTGTGGTTAACTGTATAAAGTGTGCACAAGATAAAGCCAGTAATATGGTAGCAGGGAGCAATGTTTGCTTTATTTTTCAAGACAAGGTTTCTCTGTGTAGCCCTGGTTGACCTGGAACTTGCTCTGTAGATCAGGTTGACCTCAAAATCAGAGATCTGCCTGCCTTTGCTTACTGAGTGCTGGGATTAAATGAATATCCCATCAACACCCATGAAATTTGACCTCTTTTCATTTGTATTTTTCTTTGCCATAAAGGGTTCTCCCACACTTGGTCATACTTTGTATCTGACTTTAATAGCAAGTCCCCAGGCTTCTGAGACAATGGATTTAACATTGCTAATTTCTCGGACAATTAGAGGCTGTCTTAGTCAGGGTTTCTATTCCTGTACAAAACATCAGGACCAAGAAACAAGTTGGGGAGGAAAAGGCTTATTCAGCTTACACTTCTACATTGTTGTTCATCACCAAAGGAAATCAGGACAGGAATTCATGCAGGGTAGGAGTTTGGAGGCAGGAGCTGATGCAGGGACCATGGAAGGGTGTGGCTTACTGGATTGCTTCCCCTGGCTTGCATAGCTTGCTTTCTTATAGAACCCAAGACTACCAGCCCAGGAATCGCACCACCCACAATAGGCCCTCCCAGCCATGATCACTAATTGAGAAAATGTCTTACAACTGGATCTCATGGGGGCATTTCCTCAAGGGAGGCTCATTTCTCTGTAATAACTCCAGCTTGTGTCAAGTTGACACACAAAATCAGCCAGTACAGACACTAAGCTTATTTTAAGGAAGAGAAGAGATAGAATAGAGTAGGGCATGCCTGACTGACAAGGACACACAATCTTCTTCTCTTTAGGCCACTAGCTTTGCACCTATAATCATTCCTCCCCCCCCCCTCCTCCTCCTCCTCCTCCTTCTTCTTCGTATTATTAGTACATTATAGCTATCTTCAGACACACCAGAAGAGGGCATTGAATCCCATTATAGATGGTTGTGAGCCACCATGTGGTTGCTGGGAATTGAACTCAGGACCTCCAGAAGAGCAGGTGGTGCGTTTAACCACTGAGACATCTGAGGAAGCATCTTACAGATGATTTTATGAAGGTTTTAGAACAAGATGTTTTGTGCTTCTCTTCTGTACTTGCGCTCAGAGTGTAGTTTTAAAATATGTGGATAACAAAGAAGATGACCTAGGCTGGCACCCACAGGTTTAAGTGTTTTTGACACTGCTGTACATTTGCTTGACCTGTACTGGAGTAAGTTCAGGTTTCCCTTTGGCTTTAACAGTGTATAATTTGAAGTCTTTTGATTCCTATAATTATGATCTGGTACTTTAAAATCAACCAGTATGTACGTATGTATGTATGTATGTATGTATGTATGTATGTATGTATGTATTATCTATCTATCTATCTATCTATCTATCTATCTATCTATCTATCTATCCATCCATCTCATCTTTTATCTGTATGTATCATCTGTGAAATTATCTATTTGCTTGTGGAAGGCAGATGGCTGACAGCTATTTTTCACCCCAAAAGTTATCTGTCTCATAATATCCAGAAACTATGACTTTGTTACCTTTTAGTCAAAGTATTTTTAAGTTATAATGAAAGTAGGCATATTAAAATGAGAAAAATGTACTAGATTATTAACTGAAACCACTACAATCACAAGGTGATTACAAAAGGGAAATAGGACGGTTGGAATCATAGAAGCAGCACAGGCTATGGCTATTTGAAGATGGGAGGCGGCAATAGGAGGGATTAGGACTCAAGGACTCCGTTCCCCTCAAGGACCAAAGCAAGGCTTTGAAGGTCATTTGGCTCCGTTGCCACCTTGATATTTGCTCCCAGGAGTCTTTTGACTCCAGTCTTGTAAAATCATGTTTGTTTTTCTAGGACATTAAGCTTATAGTTATTTGCTGTAATGAAATCAATCAATATGCTATTTAAAACTTTACCATGAGAGCTTATCATTCATAAATCCTGTATTGGTCTTTGTAGTTTCATACTCCTTACCAAATAAAATGGGATATAAAAACAGCCTCAATCAATAAATAGTTAATGAACTCACATAAAGTCATAAATTGTATTATTTGGATTAAGTACCTGGTTCACTATTGTTCTAGTGGCTTTAGGCAGGACATGCTATGCTGTGACTCAATGTTTTCTCTTTTGAAGTTAAGATATTAAGAGTTCTTGTCTTACAGCATTAAAGGACTTCCAATTCCTAAAATACACACTTATTACACACAATTCTAATCTTCCACAATGCTCTACACTAATTACTTCTATCATGTGCCATATGAAAATCAGAAAATGAAAAATTTAGTAGAAGTTGGGACCATTAGCAGTCACACAGTCCAAAGGACCGAAGAGCTAAATACAGAAGCCCTAGAGGGAGCTAGGGACGAGGAGTCTGCCCGAGGCTAGGTTCAGCTTTCTGAACTTCTGAATTTTCAGTGGCTTTGTTTCCAGTTCTCAATCTATTCTGGGAATTCCACAGAGGCTGAGATCACTTCTCTCCACCATGCTTCATGAAAGTACGAGCTAACATGAGGTTCTGCAGCCCCCAAAGTAGGTTTTTATCTCATCCAAATGCACAGAAGGAAAATGGTTACATTTACCTGATTAGTCAAACGTTTTCCCTGGTGTGGAAAATTGAGGACATTCTCATTTATCATTGTTTGGTTATTTGGGGGGATGAAAAGAAAGGGCTCTCTCTCTCTCTCTCTCTCTCTCTCTCTCTCTCTCTCTCTCGTGTGTGTGTGTGTATGTATGTATGTATGTGTATGCATATGTATATAATTTATGTATTTACATCCCAAATGCTGTTCCCTCCTGGTCCCCTCTCACAGGGTTTCTCCTCTCCTCTCCCCTCCTCTTTGCCTCCAAGAGGGTGGCCCCCCTTTGTGTCCCTGACCCTGGGGCATCAAGTCTCTACAGGATTAGGCACATCCTCTCCCATTGAGGCCAGACAAGGAAGCCCTCTGCTGCATATGTGCTGGGGGCTTTGATTTTAAGGGAAAATACATGGTCTTCTAATATGTGAAAACGATTAGCATGGGGCATTCTAGCCACTCACTCTGATGTAATTGTTCAATGTTTTTTTTTTCTGGGTTTGCAAATTGTACATTTCAAAGGGTGTGAAGAAAATAGACTTTAAGAAATATCTCTGTTTGCAGGATGCACCTGATTGATTTGCTGTCTGGCTTTTGTTGTTGAGAACCCAGCGTTTTGGGACTGGAAGCTAATGCATGTCATTATCTTGGCACTTCCCTTGATACAGATTTTTGTCTGTGGAGATGAGAAATATCAAGTACCAATCAATAGTGTTCACAGAACTCCCAATGGAGGCGAGATTATTCATATGGGAAGAGAGGCTTTAGAGGAACACTTGTTTCCTTTGAAGAAGAGGCTTTAGATTTAGACAGCAGTCTGTCCCCTAGTCACAGGCTTGAACAATAGCGACACTGGCATGGCTGTAATGTTTTATAATTCATAATGTATGGCCAGGTACATTTTACATAGGACATCCCATTTCCCTCGAGGCTAGATTGTCGTGACCCCCATATTAGAATGGAGAAACCCTAATCCCAGAAAAGTCAACTGTCATGCTCACATGGCTGTCCCATTAGATCTCTCCAGAGGAACAAGAGCAGCAGTCCATCTCTCTGTGCTGTTTTGTCAGCCCGACCGACACAAGCTAGACTCCTTTGGGAGGTAGAAACCTCAGCTGGCAGGGAAGATGACTGACCACATCAGAAAGCAGGCTGAGCAAATCACGAGGAGCAGGGCAGTATGCAGCACCCTTCCAGGGCCTCTACATCTACATCAGCTGTTCCTGCCTCAAGTTCCTGCTTTGTCTTGGATGCTATAATATAAGATACAAGGTGAAATAAAATCTTTCTTCCCCAAATTGCTTTTGCTCATGATATTTAATCATAGCTGTAGAACCCAAACCAAGACACAGCCGTTATGTGTCTCTGTACAGAAAGGTATTTATGTCCAGCAAAGGATTTTTATATGATGTTAGCCTTGGACATATGGGGGTTGTGAAGTCTTCTTAAGTTTTGCCAAGTTGGAGACCCAGGTAAACCTCAATACAGTTGAAAGCAACTGTATCTCTCCATAACCTTCAGAGCAAAAAACACAAGGGAAAAAGAGGGTGGATGTCAAATAGCCAGGTAGAGAGCACAGGGCTAGCCTTGCTCAACCTCTCTGCCTTGCTCAGCTACTCCCACCCCAGACTTCATGGTGTCTGACTATATTCTTTCTATACTCTTTAAAATTCAAATGCAATTTTCCTCTAGAAACATCTTTGTATACAGATCCAGAAACAGAACTTGATCAATTAGGTTTCTGGGTACCCCCTGGACCAGAACTCTATGATCACAGCCACGAAGTGCCAAAGCCGAGGTTGAGATGGGTTTCTTCCCAGTACACAGCATTTGCTTCTCAAACAAAAGTTTGAACAGGGCATGGTGGCTCATGCCCGTATCCAGCACTTGGGAACTTGAGGCTTTGTCTCAAAAACAAAGAAAAAAAATTGTTCCAAATAATTAGACTGTGGAGGTCTGTATTTTTTTTTCTTCACATGTGAAAGAATACATGGGGTATCCTTGATACCACATGATGAATACAAATCTAATGGCTGTTGTGGACAATGCCAGCAATTGGAATTGTCTGGATACAGAGGAATAAGAGGAAAGGCAGCATGAAGAGACAAGAGCTCTCTAAAGGGGAGGCTTGGTCAAGCTCTGCTTACTGCTCTGGGCTGGAATGCAAGTCTTTCCTGCTGCCATGTTCTTTGGGTTTTCAGAAGATTAAAGTGCAGGTTTTCACCTGAAACTTTGAGCTGGCTTAGGAGTGAATGCCAGCATTACACTGCCACAGCCAGCAGCTTTCTGGTGGGAGAAGGAGGCTTCTTTTCTTCATCCACATAGTCAGACATGCTGCAAGATCAGGGGTGTCTCGGAAGAGCTTTCTCTGAACACTCATTTTAATTTTAGTGTGTAGGATAGTATTGAATTCTCAGTTAATGACTCGGCCAGTTCAGCAATCAATCTGAACAAATAGACAATTTCTTGGGAATTCATTAACATTTTTCTTACAGGCTTGGGAAATAAACAAACCAGAAAGCCCTTCTTTTAGAAATGTTCACCTGCACAGAGTGCTTGCTCATTTGTACATATGACAAAGTGGGTCGCTGAGAAAAGGATTTATGACACGTGGTAAAAATTTTCAACTTGACTGTTTCCACATGCATAAAAAATATGAATAACAATTGCCCTTAGTGGGAGATTTGGTTTGTAATCATTGCATAACAGTATAAGAGCCCGCCATTGAAGCACATATCAGTGTGTATCTTTACTTGTGACCTTTAGCTTATAGAGCAGTAAGGAAGCTGATATGTCAATGGCATTTTATATTAGCAATGAGATTTTCAACACAACATATCTTTTGTTGAGTGTTTATTAGGCACCAGATTTTTGTTATTTTTCATTTGTCAAAGAATCTTACTGCACAAATGGTATAACTTCTTGATTTTACAAACAAGGGACTCCCAATGTTTGAGTATATTTAAGTTACGATTATTTAGATGCTAAGAGGGAAATGAACAAAATTGATCTAAATGATAGAAAAGCATAGAAATTATTATTATGTACCTACTACATGCCAGATTGTGTTATGGGTTCTTAGTTCTTAGGAAAAACCTAAGTCCCTGATTTAGTAGAGCTATAATTTATTTGTAGGTCCTGGTAGCGAGCAAATAGTTTGCATTGTATAATATTCCATCGTCCTGCCTACTTTAAAGGAAAAGATTAGGTAAGAGACAGGGTCTTTTGCTGATGGTGTACGGAGAATTGGTTGCCTGGGGGGGGGGGGTGACATTTAAACAAAGGTTAAAAGTGGAGGGAGAAGCAGGCGTTTCGAGGACTGTCCATGTGACAATCACATCCTGGTATAACTTGCCATTCAGTTCTCTACCAGTGTCTTTCTTTGGTTATTTATAACTTGCAGGGTCATATGATACCAGGCTCCAGAAAGGGCACACACTCTGCTCTGACCTTGGTCCCTTTCCTCGGAGTTACCTGGGCACCTTAAGCTTATTAACAGGCCTAGATTTCCTCATCTGTTAAGTCTAGGTCACAATTTTCATTACATATGACGATGAAACTAACGCACAGGAAGTCTCCAGAGATACCTTGAAGATACAGTAAACAGGAGTCAGGGCTATGTTTAAATGAACCATTTGTGTCTCACAAAGAAATGTGGAGAAGTTCCCTTCTTTAGAGCTCTGCACCTACACCTTTGAGAATTAGGGTGAGTGGTTAGTTATTTAACACAATGTTAAGATGCATCTATTAACATACATTGAACTAACTACAAGTATTCGCAGAGTCTCATGAAGAGGAAAAGCAAGCAAGGAACAGATGAAGAATATTCTGCCATTTGCAGAAGCCATTGCTCTGTTCCATTGCTGGCCTGCTGATTAAAATCTTCAGACTGGCCTGTCAGGTCATCAAGAAATCTGGGTCTGGTCCCAGAGTGCTTTCTGATGTGCTATGTAACTTAAAGCTAATCTCTTGGCCTGCTTGCTTTCAGGAGGAGGACAAAGGATCTCTCACTTTACTTATCTCAAAGGAGTCTTTCAAAAAAGACAAATGACAACACACACACAGCCACACACACACATTCTCTGAAAATTGTACCCCAGTGTGATATAACTTACTGCTAAATGTGGGATATAATTTGGTAAGGAAGCAAAGATTCTGAGTCACAGTCTACCTCATGGGCAATGGAGTCTATCAACAGAGTGTGAGTTAGTAACCACTCTGGTATGAAAAGGGAAAGGACACAATAGTGAGGTGCTGGGGTTCAGGAGGGTCCAGTGGGGGAGCTGGGGAGCTCCCAGACTTTGGAAGGGCCACTATCTAGTTTTCCACGCTGACTTGGTTGAATCTATATAACTCTGTCATCTAATCAAGATCCTCTCTGAAGCTAGAATTTAGATTCATGACCTCAGACAGTATCATCATGGAAATTTCACTATAAGAATTAAATACACTAAATTTGTTGTTAGCATTGTGTATGCCACTGATGCTCAAAGAAGTTTTAAACGTATGATGATGGTGATGATGGTGGTGGTGGTGATGATGATGATGATGTCTTAAGACTGGAATTCTTCTGGCTTTTAGATCTGGATTCTTTTAGGTCTTGGAGGTACACTTGAGCAAGGTTTTGAAGACTATCAAAAAGTCTATTCAACCCTGGCTAAGACCTAACAGGCAACTACTGTAAACAGTCCACTGGATTTGCTCCAGGCTGAGGGGCTAAGCCTGTGTCCCTCTGTACCTCTGCTGAACTGGACGTATGGGGACTAATTCCAAGGGCTGATCCAGTGGAGTGAAGGCTTCTGAGTGCCTAAAGATGAGTGGTGATGCTGACACCATTTCACAGTGCCTATTGCATAGCCAGGGCACACAGGCTGACTCAGCCCCTCAGACTCACTCATACCCATTTCCTCCCTTTCTGTCTATTTTCTCCAGATTGTGGGGAAGCTCCTAGGCATCTGCACGACGCATTTCTGAAACCTTTACCAAGGAGAAGAGACCTGTCCTTATTGCTCCCTGGGACTCTTTGAGATCGGCAGACCTCTCAGCAGTGCCTCATCTATGCTGTTCTAGGGTCTTCCATCCTTTCTATCCTCACGATATTGCCATGGTAACCCTCTGGGAGGGAGGAAATGGATAGTGTACCACTGAGGAGCTATTTTTAGATTTCTGGCCAGATGCTTTGACAAATCTGTTGAGGGATAGAAAAATGAACCAAATATAGACAATTTTTGTCAACAAAATTATTATTTAAAATTTATATCATAAAATTGATCTAGGCAGGCATACTTCTAAATTATACCTAATATTCTACTCTAATATATAACCACATTCCCTAACCTCAATTTTTCCCATGTTCATTCAGCCTTTTGTTCTTAGACTGAAGGAGTTGGCAGGAACATAATTATTCAGAATGTGGCCTACATAACTCTTGGAAAACCATTTGTTTAGATCCTGCTACCATTAGCACTGGCTACATTTGTGTGGTGTCCATCTTATGCAACTGTGTCACTGACCTTTCTCCATCTTTTTGAAATGTTAATATGATTCAGTGCAACTTGCAGCATCCTTTATGGATATCACATTCCTCTTAGGCTAAAGGCTCCTCAGATTAAAAGTGGCCATGAAACACAGGACAGGAGGCCTTCAAACAGAGCTAGAGGAGTTTAGTAACATGGAATTTCCCCTTCTTTATGTTTTAAAAAAAAGACATTTGAGGTGAATCCCAAGCTCCCCCCATGCCATTGCACTGTCAGGTAGTACATTCCTTTGGATTTTTACCTAACCTTATCCTTTCACTATCAACACAAATGTCAGAAATGGGCCTCTAAAGCAAACATAGAAAGCGTCCTGTACAATGTTCATCTAGCTACATATGCATTTCTCTCATTGTACCTAGCAAGTTGCAACACTACATTTTCTTATGTATACTGTTATTTCATACTGTAAGCCATATTGCTAAGGACTTGTTTTGATTGCATACTATGATACATACCTATGTTGTATATTCTCATGACTGAAAAGAAGACACATAGTTATTTTAAAAGGATATAACCCAAAGTTCTCTATCAGGAAGAGCTGGTAGTTATAGCAGATCCTCTCCAATCCAAAATGCATCCAGTTCAACATCTGTTCATTATAGAGATTCAAAGAAAATCTTGTACAGAAGGCAGTATCTTTATTATAGCCAATATCTTTATCATTTCTCTACATGAGAAATTCATAGCTAGTACTACAGTCAGTGAGGAAGAAGAAGAAGGAGGAGAAGAAGAAGAAGAAGAAGAAGAAGAAGAAGAAGAAGAAGAAGAAGAAGAAGAAGAAGAAGAAGAAGAAGAAGAAGAAGAAGAAGGAAGAAGAAGAAGAGGAGGAGGAGGAGGAGGAGGAAGTGGAGGAAGGAGAGGAGGAAGAGGAGGAGGAGGAAGTGGAGGAAGGAGAGGAGGAAGAGGAGGAGGAGGAGGAGGAGGAGGAGGAAGAACCACAACCACAACAAATGTTTCTTTCCCAATCAGGTCTTGTATGTGGTGAAGTTGTTTTTGACATCTCTACTTTTTTTTTTTTTTTTTTTTTCATTTTTTTTTATTAGGTATTTAGCTCATTTACATTTCCAATGCTATACCAAAAGTCCCCCTTACCCACCCACCCCCACTCCCCTACCCACCCACTCCCCCCCTTTGGCCCTGGCGTAACCCTGTACCGGGGCACACAAAGTCTGCGTGTCCAATGGGCCTCTCTTTCCAGTGATGGCCGACTAGGCCATCTTTTGATACATATGCAGCTAGAGTCAAGAGCTCAGGGGTACTGGTTAGTTCATAATGTTGTTCCACCTATAGGGTTGAAGATCCCTTTAGCTCCTTGGGTACTTTCTCTAGCTCCTCCATTGGGAGCCCTGTGATCCATCCATTAGCTGACTGTGAGCATCCACTTCTGTGTTTGCTAGGCCCCGGCATAGTCTCACAAGAGACAGCTACATCTGGGTCCTTTCAGTAAAATCTTGCTAGTGTATGCAATGGTGTCAGCATTTGGAAGCTGATTATGGGGTGGATCCCTGGATATGGCAGTCTCTACATGGTCCATCCTTTCATCTCAGCTCCATACTTTGTTTCTGTAACTCCTTCCATGGGTGTTTTGTTCCCACTTCTAAGGAGGGGCATAGTGTCCACACTTCAGTCTTCATTTTTCTTGAGTTTCATGTGTTTAGGAAATTGTATCTTATATCGTGGGTATCCTAGGTTTTGGGCTAGTATCCACTTATCAGTGAGTACATATTGTGTGAGTTCCTTTGTGATTGTGTTACCTCACTCAGGATGATGCTCTCCAGGTCCATCCATTTGGCTAGGAATTTCATAAATTCATTCTTTTTAATAGCTGAGTAGTACTCCATTGTGTAGATGTACCACATTTTCTGTATCCATTCCTCTGTTGAGGGGCATCTGGGTTCTTTCCAGTTTCTGGCTATTATAAATAAGGCTGCTATGAACATAGTGGAGCATGTGTCCTTCTTACCAGTTGGGGCTTCTTCTGGATATATGCCCAGGAGAGGTATTGCTGGATCCTCCGGTAGTACTATGTCCAATTTTCTGAGGAACCGCCAGACTGATTTCCAGAGTGGTTGTACAAGCCTGCAATCCCACCAACAATGGAGGAGTGTTCCTCTTTCTCCACATCCTCGCCAGCATCTGCTGTCACCTGAATTTTTGATCTTAGCCATTCTCACTGGTGTGAGGTGGAATCTCAGGGTTGTTTTGATTTGCATTTCCCTGATGATTAAGGATGTTGAACATTTTTTCAGGTGCTTCTCTGCCATTCGGTATTCCTCAGGTGAGAATTCTTTGTTCAGTTCTGAGCCCCATTTTTTAAGGGGGTTATTTGATTTTCTGAGGTCCACCTTCTTGAGTTCTTTATATATGTTGGATATTAGTCCCCTATCTGATTTAGGATAGGTAAAGATCCTTTCCCAGTCTGTTGGTGGTCTTTTTGTCTTATAGACAGTGTCTTTTGCCTTGCAGAAACTTTGGAGTTTCATTAGGTCCCATTTGTCAATTCTCGATCTTACAGCACAAGCCATTGCTGTTCTGTTCAGGAATTTTTCCCCTGTGCCCATATCTTCAAGGCTTTTCCCCACTTTCTCCTCTATAAGTTTCAGTGTCTCTGGTTTTATGTGAAGTTCCTTGATCCACTTAGATTTGACCTTAGTACAAGGAGATAAGTATGGATTGATTCGCATTCTTCTACATGATAACAACCAGTTGTGCCAGCACCAATTGTTGAAAATGCTGTCTTTCTTCCACTGGATGGTTTTGGCTCCCTTGTCGAAGATCAAGTGACCATAGGTGTGTGGGTTCATTTCTGGGTCTTCAATTCTATTCCATTGGTCCACTTGTCTGTCTCTATACCAGTACCATGCAGTTTTTATCACAATTGCTCTGTAGTAAAGCTTTAGGTCAGGCATGGTGATTCCACCAGAGGTTCTTTTATCCTTGAGAAGAGTTTTTGCTATCCTCGGTTTTTTGTTATTCCAGATGAATTTGCAAATTGCTCCTTCTAATTCGTTGAAGAATTGAGTTGGAATTTTAATGGGGATTGCATTGAATCTGTAGATTGCTTTTGGCAAGATAGCCATTTTTACAATGTTGGTCCTGCCAATCCATGAGCATGGGAGATCTTTCCATCTTCTGAGATCTTCTTTAATTTCTTTCTTCAGGGACTTGAAGTTTTTATCATACAGATCTTTCACTTCCTTCGTTAGAGTCACGCCGAGATATTTTATATTATTTGTGGCTATTGAGAAGGGTGTTGTTTCCCTAATTTCTTTCTCAGCCTGTTTATTCTTTGTGTAGAGAAAGGCCATTGACTTGTTTGAGTTAATTTTATATCCAGCTACTTCACCGAAGCTGTTTATCAGGTTTAGGAGTTCTCTGTTGGAATTTTTAGGGTCACTTATATATACTATCATATCATCTGCAAAAAGTGATATTTTGACTTCCTCTTTTCCAATTTGTATCCCCTTGATCTCCTTTTGTTGTCGAATTGCTCTGGCTAATACTTCAAGTACTATGTTGAAAAGGTAGGGAGAAAGTGGGCAGCCTTGTCTAGTCCCTGATTTTAGTGGGATTGCTTCCAGCTTCTCTCCATTTACTTTGATGTTGGCTACTGGTTTGCTGTAGATTGCTTTTATCATGTTTAGGTATTGGCCTTGAATTCCTGATCTTTCCAGAACTTTTATCATGAATGGGTGTTGGATCTTGTCAAATGCTTTTTCTGCATCTAACGAGATGATCATGTGGTTTTTGTCTTTGAGTTTGTTTATATAATGGATTACATTGATGGATTTTCGTATATTAAACCATCCCTGCATCCCTGGAATAAAACCTACTTGGTCAGGATGGATGATTGCTTTAATGTGTTCTTGGATTCGGTTAGCGAGAATTTTATTAAGAATTTTTGCATCGATGTTCATAAGAGAAATTGGTCTGAAGTTCTCTATCTTTGTTGGATCTTTCTGTGGTTTAGGTATCAGAGTAATAGTGGCTTCATAAAATGAGTTGGGTAGAATACCTTCTACTTCTATCTTGTGAAAAAGTTTGTGCAGAACTGGAGTTAGATCTTCTTTGAAGGTCTGATAGAACTCTGCACTAAACCCGTCTGGTCCTGGGCTTTTTTTGGCTGGGAGACTATTAATAACTGCTTCTATTTCTTTAGGGGATATGGGACTGTTTAGAAGGTCAACTTGATCCTGATTCAACTTTGGTACCTGGTATCTGTCCAGAAATTTGTCCATTTCGTCCAGGTTTTCCAGTTTTGTTGAGTATAGCCTTTTGTAGAAGGATCTGATTGTGTTTTGGATTTCTTCAGGATCTGTTGTTATGTCTCCCTTTTCATTTCTGATTTTGTTAATTAGGATTTTGTCCCTGTGCCCTTTAGTGAGTCTAGCTAAGGGTTTATCTATCTTGTTGATTTTCTCAAAGAACCAACTCCTCGTTTGGTTAATTCTTTGAATAGTTCTTCTTGTTTCCACTTGGTTGATTTCACCCCTGAGTTTGATTATTTCCTGCCGTCTACTCCTCTTGGGTGAATTTGCTTCCTTTTTTTCTAGAGCTTTTAGATGTGTTGTCAAGCTGCTAGTATGTGCTCTCTCCCGTTTTTTCTTGAAGGCACTCATAGCTATGAGTTTCCCTCTTAGAAATGCTTTCATTGTGTCCCAAAGGTTTGGGTACGTTGTGGCTTCATTTTCATTAAACTCTAAAAAGTCTTTAATTTCTTTCTTTATTCCTTCCTTGACCAAGGTATCATTGAGAAGAGTGTTGTTCAGTTTCCATGTGAATGTTGGCTTTCTGTTATTTATTTTGTTATTGAAGATCAGCCTTAGTGCATGGTGATCTGATAGGATACATGGGACAATTTCAATATTTTTGAATCTGTTGAGGCCTGATTTGTGACCTATTATGTGGTCAATTTTGGAGAAGGTACCATGAGGTGCTGAGAAGAAGGTATATCCTTTTGTTTTAGGATAAAATGTTCTGTAGATATCTGTCAGATCCATTTGTTTCATCACTTCTGTTAGTTTCAGTGTGTCCCTGTTTAGTTTCTGTTTCCATGATCTGTCCATTGGTGAAAGTGGTGTGTTGAAGTCTCCCACTATTATTGTGTGAGGCGCAATGTGTGCTTTGAGCTTTACTAAAGTTTCTTTAGTGAATGTGGCTGCTCTTGTATTTGGAGCATAGATATTCAGAATTGAGAGTTCCTCTTGGAGGATTTTACCTTTGATGAGAATGAAGTGTCCCTCCTTGTCTTTTTTGATGACTTTGGGTTGGAAGTCAATCTTATCAGATATTAGGATGGCTACTCCTGCTTGTTTCTTCATACCATTTGCTTGGAAAATTGTTTTCCAGCCTTTCATTCTGAGGTAGTGTCTATCTTTTTCTCTGAGATGAGTTTCCTGTAAGCAGCAAAATGTTGGGTCTTGTTTGTGTAGCCAGTTTGTTAGTCTATGTCTTTTTATTGGCGAGTTGAGACCATTGATGTTAAGAGATATTAAGGAAAAGTAATTGTTGCTTCCTGTTATTTTAGTTGTTAAAGGTGGCATTCTGTTCTTGTGGCTGTCTTCTTTTAGGTTTGTTGAGGGATTACCTTCTTGTTTTTTCTAGGGCGTTGTTCCCGTTCTTGTATTGGTTTTTTTCTGTTATTATCCTTTGAAGGGCTGGATTCGTGGAGAGATAATGCGTGAATTTGGTTTTGTCGTGGAATACTTTGGTTTCTCCCTCTATGATAATTGAGAGTTTGGCTGGGTATAGTAGCCTGGGCTGCAGTTTGTGTTCTCTTAGTGTCTGTATAACATCTGTCCAGGCTCTTCTGGCTTTCATAGTCTCTGGTGAAAAATCTGGTGTAATTCTGATAGGCTTGCCTTTATATGTTACTTGACCTTTTTCCCTTACTGCTTTTAGTATTCTATCTTTATTTAGTGCATTTGATGTTCTGATTATTATGTGTCGGGAGGAATTTCTTTTCTGGTCCAGTCTATTTGGAGTTCTGTAGGCTTCTTGTATGTTCATATGCATCTCATTCTTTAGATTTGGGAAGTTTTCTTCAATAATTTTGTTGAAGATGATTGCTGGACCTTTGAGTTGAAAATCTTCATTCTCATCCACTCCTATTATCCGTACGTTTGGTCTTCTTATTGTGTCCTGGATTTCCTGGATATTTTGAGTTAGGATCTTTTTGCATTTTCCATTTTCTTTGATTGTTGTGCCGATGTTCTCTATGGAATCTTCTGCACCTGAGATTCTCTCTTCCATCTCTTGTATTCTGTTGCTGATGCTCAAATCTATGGTTCCAGATTTCTTTCCTAGGGTTTCTATCTCTAGTGTTGCCTCGCTTTGAGTTTTCTTTATTGTGTCTACTTCCCTTTTTAGGTCTAGTATGGTTTTGTTCATTTCCATCACCTGTTTGTATGTTTTTTCCTCTTTTTCTGTAAGGACTTCTACCTGTTTGATTGTGTTTTCCTGTTTTTCTTTAAGGACTTGTAACTCTTTAGCAGTGTTCTCCTGTATTTCTTTAAGTGATTTATTAAAGTCCTTCTTGATGTCCTCTACCATCATCATGAGATATGCTTTTAAATCTAGGTCTAGGTTCTCAGGTGTGTTGGGGTTCCCTGGACTGGGCGAAGTGGGTGTGCTGGGTTCTGGTGATGGTGAGTGGTCTTGGTTCCTGTTAGTAAGATTCCTCCGTTTACCTTTCGCCATCTGGTAATCTCTGGAGTTAGTAGTTATAGTTGACTCTGTTTAGAGATTGTTCTTCTGTTGATTCTGTTACCGTCTATCAGCAGACCTGGGAGACAGATTCTCTCCTCTGAGTTTCAGTGCTCAGAGCACTCTCTGCTGGCAAGCTCTCTTACAGGGAAGGTGCGCAGATATCTTGTATTTGGACCTCCTCCTGGCCGAAGAAGAAGGCCCAAAACAGGACCTTTCTCAGACAGTGTGTTGCTTTGGCAGTTCCCAGGTGGTACAGACTCTCACCTAAGCAGACTAAATTCCTAAGTTCCTTGGAGTCCCGGGACCAAGATGGCGACCGCTGCTGCTGTGGCTTAGGCCGCCTCCCCAGCCGGGTGGGCACCTGTCCTCCGGTCCGGAAGGTGGCCGGCTGTCCCCGGCCCACACAGGGTGCTGCCTCAGCGCCTCTGTGCTTCTGCCTGTTCCAGAAGCTGTCAGGTTCTCTGGAGCACCCTCTCACCTGTTCAGACTAATTTCCTAAGTTCGGCGGGTCCCGGACCAAGATGGCGACTGCTGCTGCTGTGGCTTAGGTCGCCTCCCCAGCCGGGCGGGCACCTGTCCTCCGGTCCGGAAGGTGGCCGGCTGTCCCCGGCCCACACAGGGTGCTGCCTCAGCGCCTCTGTGCTTCTGCCTGTTCCAGAAGCTGTCAGGTTCTCTGGCGCACCCTCTCACCTGTTCAGACTAATTTCCTAAGTTCGGCGGGTCCCGGACCTTGACATCTCTACTTAACACAAGTTAGAAGTACTAGCACAAGGGATTAAATAAGAATAAGGAGAGAAATGAGAGCCTAATTATAAAAGAAGAAAAACAAGGATCCTCCGATGATCAGAGAAAGGAGAATTTTGGCCTCCCTCTTCAGGTTGCAGTATATACAGTGGCTCTCTTACCTCCATTTCTATGACTGTGAATGTAAAGAGGATCTGCTGACCCAAGAGCACTTGTTTGGGTTCTAAGATGACTGTATCTGAATTTAAAAAGTAGAAATTATCTGCTCTTGTCATTGGTCACCTTCATTTTTCCTCTAACATTTTGTATGTTTTCTTTATTTTCTTTCTTTCTTTCTTTCTTTCTTTCTTTCTTTCTCTCTCTCTCTCTCTCTCTCTCTCTCTCTCTCTCTCTCTCTCTCTCTCTCCCTCCCTCCCTCCCTCCCTCCCTCCCTCCCTCCCTCCCTCCCTCCCTCCCTCCCTCCCTCCCTCCCTCCCTCTCTTTCTTTCTTTCTTTCTTTCTTTCTTTCTTTCTTTCTTTCTTTCTTTCTTTCTTTCTTTCTTTCTTTGGTTTTTTGAGACAGGGTTTCTCTGTATAGCCCTGGCTGTCCTAGAACTCACTTTGTAGACCAGGCTGGCCTCGAACTCAGAAATCCGTCTGCCTCTGCCTCCCAAGTGCTGGGATTAAAGGCGTGTGCCACCAAGCCCTGCTTTTGTATGTTTTCAATCTTAAACATTTCATACAGGAGCTGTAACCACCCCACCCCAGCTCCCAAAACCAGACTTTTTTTTTTTTTTTTAACCAGCTTGTGTGTTATTTTAACTTACACTTTTCTCCACCCCTCTTCTTTCACCCTTCCCATTTCCTAACACTGGGAAGGAGAGAAAAAAGTGTAGAGGGGAAAGGGGGTGATAATATCGTTTGACTACTTACTGCTGATTAGGGGCTTTGAGCTTCTTGAGGGCGAGTTTGATCTTCACCATCAGGATATCTAATTTTTTCTTTTCGTCTCTTTGTACATGGCTACTTACAAACTGCAATAAACTGCAACCAACAGCACCCAGTCACCAACTGCCCAAATGGCCTCTTTTATGGGAACTCTAGCACTTATATACCCTTTGAGAAGTCACCAGAATTCCAGGTTCCAGACAACTGCAGAAACTATCTGCAGCTGGAAACCATGCCTTTGCTAGAGCAGAGAGCAGTAGGCAAATCAGTTTGTTGTGGATAATATGAAGCAGCACCATATCTCTCATCTGGGATTTAAACAAAAACATCTCTGTCTCTGTCTCTTTCTCTTTCTCTCTGTGTATTTAAGAAACCAAAATTACAAGATTCTCACTACACCACCTCTTTTTCTCTAAGTTTGAACACTGAGCTACTATTTAACCTGCTAGCTGTTTTCATAGTCACTCTTACTCATCTTCTCAGCAAACCAGTTAGAGAATAATAATTATTACATTTTAGAGATAAGAAAACGGAGGCTTACTAACTTATTTGCTGCGCGCGCGCGCGCGCGCACACACACACACACACACACACACACACACACACACACACACAGAGCCTGAGTTAGAACCCGAGTTTATCTAACTGATGAGGCCATGCTTTCTCTACTCTAGTGGTTTATATTACAACAGAAATTATATATTGAATGTTCCATAACAGCCCATGTGTTAAAAGCTTGATTCCAAGAGTGGAGCTGTTGGGAAGTAGTATATTTAAAACAGAGGGCTAGAAGGCAACCTTTTGATCACTGAAGTGTGCACTCAGCATTGTCGTGGAGAGAACCCTGGCCCTTCTTCTTCCCCTTTGCTTCATAAAATAAGCATTTTTACTACACCACACAACCCCACCATAGACCCATCATAGGCCCAAAGCAATTAAACCTCTCAATCCTGGACTGAAACTTCTCAAGCTGTGAGCTAAAGTAAGCTTTTCTCTTGATACGATGGTTTCCTTAGTGTTTGTTATAGTGACAGAAACTTAACACATACCATATTCAGCTTTCAGATACTTGGTCTATGTAAGGCTTATAAAACATTTTTATAATATCTTACTATGTATTTCTATTTTATGTGCATTGGTGGTTTGCCTGCATTTGTCTGTGGGAGGGCATCAGATCTCCTGGAACAGGAGTTACAGACAGTTGCGAACTTCCTTGAAGGTGCTGGGAATTGAACTCAGGTCCTCCGGAAGAGCAGCCAGTGCTCTTAATCCCTCAGCCATCTCTCCAGCCTTTTCAAACTTTTTTAATTTGGTAAAAAAATTTACAAATAAGATGAATTTTAAGCTTGTGTATAAAATAATTATGTTTGACACCAGTAGGGTCTCATGCTTATAACTCAGTAACTTCATGAAGCCATCTCATCTTTTAGATGTCACTCTCCCTGTGTTCTTGTTATCTCTGTTCTTTCTCCTGCCCTCAGAGTTATGAAATCATTCATTCCTTCTAGGCTTCTGGGATTTTAGCTTACTTGCTATACTCTGTTGCAGAAATAAGTCATCCCTATATCTTTATATTTTAAATCTTGGGTAACTTCATACACATACACAATGCAATATGCTCACGCCTCCTCCCACCCCACTTATCTCCAACCACATGAGTATTTCTCAGTTTCAGAAGAATCACATCTTGGTGATGCGGCCATCATAGGTTTCTCAGATTCGAGTGGATGGTCCCACAGACATGCACATGTGAGGAACACTAACTTAGAAGGTCATCCTTATATCTTTATCAAACATGTCCTCAGGGAAAAAGTCCTTTCTTTCTGTGAGGGGAATCCATTATATTGACATTCTTATGATTTTGGATTTCTTTATTACAGTTTTTCCACTTGTACCTTGGAAAATTCATCTTGGAAAATTTATCTGACTTTTTTGAATAAAATGTAGTGAAGTTCTGGCTGGCTGGTTTTAGTATTCAGTTGTCTAGAATGGTTTCTAATCTAATTTTTTACTTCATGGAAGTTTTAAGAATCATGTGGTTGTTTTAAATGATCATAACCCTGTTGACTGTACATATCAGTGTGATAAAATGTTTAAGATAGTTAATTTAATGGGCAGGGATCTCAGTCAGATAAGAATAAAATAAAGGCATCTGGTTTATCAGAAAGCATAGAAAAGATTATTAAATTGAACAACTGTCATCTTGACTTTGGGGTATTGCTTGCCTCTCTTCTGGCATGTTTCAATATTTATTGTATTTTTAATTCTTCAGTTAGTCCCTCTACCTTCTTGTGCTGGCTTCTATACCCTCCCATTCTGCACCTCTTAATTCTTACTCCTTGTGATAGAGCCTCTTTGCTGCACGTTGGAGGCCTGTCACTCAGAAAGTACATCCATAAGTGCTATGCTGTTTCAACTTCAAAACCTTCCCGTAGTTCAGGGTTTATGAGTCACAGGAAACTGTGACTCAAAAGTCGAAGAATTCCCAACTGTTTAAATGCTGGCCATTCATATTTTGTGGCAGCATCTCATTGTCATTGGCTTTCTCCCTAGGGGCCTTAAGAGACAATATAGACACTGAATAGCATTTCCACAATAAAAACCAACTGTTCATTATTTTTACCAGACAGTTCCCCCTTTGAGTCACCATAATATTAAACTTATCTCACATGCTACTAAAAAGAAAAACAACCAAAATACACCACTTAAACCATATTGTCATTTCTTGCTAAATTTCGTGAAATGTCTCATTTCAGATTTATTTTTTTACTGTTTTATTTTTAAAGTGAACACAGAGTAACCTGTTTTATTGTTCTCTTTCATTTACACATTCTCCCCCCCTCACACACACACACCTTTTTAATTAAGCATTTATTTTGAGCACATATGCACCTATGTGCAGGTTGAATGAGACCTTGTGGGAATTCGTTCTCTCTTTCTATCATGTGATCCCTGAGATGGACTTGTTGGAAAGTGCCTGCTGAGCCACCATACCAGCGGTTTCATATTTTATTCTTATCTATCCTGGCCGCATGTACAGTGTTTTCTGTCTCCTTCACCACCTAAGCAGTCCTTTATGCTTTTATGTCATGTATCTCCCATCTTCCATCTTCACCCTTTGCCATTTTTTGCCCTTTATATATAATAAATAATCATACATAATAATAAACCTATACTCTACATATGACAGAGAACTTCTATTTTCTTCCATTCTATTAAAGAACACATCTCAGTCTTAGAAACATATGGCTGTGAATTTACAAAGTGCCCGTTCAACCTTTGTGAGTGTCTTTAATGTACAAGACACTTACCCGAAGCTGTTAATTCAAACTGTGTACACACAGTAAAATCCAAGACAGTAAAGCAAGCATAGCTACACCTCAATGTTTTCCTTCCAGCAGCCATCAGCTGACCTGGAATTTGACCGTGTGGTAATTTATACAACCTGCCTTCGTGTGGTGAGGACGACCTTCGAGAGATGCGAACTGGTTAGAAAGATCTTCCAAAACCATCGAGTAAAGTTTGAAGAGAAAAACATAGCTCTAAACGGTGACTATGGGAAAGAGTTGGATGAACGGTGCAGGAGAGTCTCCGAAGCTCCTTCCCTTCCTGTTGTCTTCATTGATGGCCATTATCTTGGGGTAAGTATACCACAGAAGAAAACTGCCTTTGCGTATGTCTCACCTATGAACTGTATGAAAAGATGACCTGTGACATGACCACTCGGACATTTGCTGTTTGGATGAGCTCAGGCCTAAGGGTTTGGATTCTTATTCTATTCCAAATGATGTGCTGCTGTGTCGTTCATCCTTGCAGAATAACAGTGAGATGAAGTCAGTGTGAAATTGCTTTGTTGAATAACGGTACATTCCTGACATGCTCAATTAACTTTGACTTCTAAAAACTGACCCAAGATAGAACTACGTTTTTTAGTGTAAATCAAAATTTGAGTATTTTTAAGAGAAACATTTGTAAATTTTAATTCTCCATATTCAAATAATCAAATAATTTCTGGCCCAATGACACAAATACGACATGACTGAAATGAAGTCTGGAGCCAAAATTATATCCAATTATTGTTTAATATCATTTTTGAGTTTATTAATAATGGGAGTGTGACTTAGATTCACACAAAGCAATAAGCAGAGAGAATCCAATTTCCAGAAAAGCAACAAATCTGCCTCCTTCTTGCTCCTTGAATAACACTGTTAGTGTCCTTAACACCCTTGATCTCCAAACACACTTGGGTAAGACACCCCAGGATGAGAACAAAAAGCCTAAAGGTATAGCAACCACTGAGTCGTGTAGCCAGCCAACTGATCCCTTATCAGAGATCAAAGATTTTCAAACCTTAGAAGGATGCTTGGGTCTTGATCATGCTCGGCATCTGATCTTAACTTTTAACATTGAGGGACTGAGGAAGAAAAAAAAATCTATATCTGGGAGATGTCTGATTTGCTTCAGGGAACTTGTGTCTATTAGACTGACTACAGGCATAGTTATTAAATGGAAAGGTAAATGTCAAGAATCCATGATTACATAGCTATGGTGACATGAAATTTCATTTTAATCAGAGCTGAAAAAGCACAGCATTTTGAAATGGAGGATTTTTGACTTGAAGTATTGATCTTCTATCTGTGTGTTTCACCATTTACTCTTAGGTTCC
The DNA here is from genome assembly GCF_000001635.26 of Mus musculus. Lineage (NCBI taxonomy): Eukaryota > Metazoa > Chordata > Mammalia > Rodentia > Muridae > Mus > Mus musculus. Next base: position 68,111,580 of record NC_000071.6, read on the forward strand.
AGAACTATAATAGTGGCTGTGAGAGTGGTGTTAAGGATAAGGACAGTGATGGTGACACCTGATGTTGCCTTCTCAGCTTTCAGTTTGGCATATGTCTGATCCTTAGGATACTCAACTCTCAGCCCTCCTGTGGCTGCTGGATTAGAAGAAAACGATGGGCTCAGGCAGCCTTGTTTTAAATACCTGCTCTGATGAGTAAAAGCTTTGGATTCAAGTAACATAGCTGACCAAGGAGAATGAGTCTGGGTTAGCTCTGTCGGACATTCTGAACTCTTGCTTTGTGTAAGACTCCCTTGAGTAACGGGATTTTACTGTGTCCTAATAGCAATTAGAATAGGGCTTGACATGAGTAGATGTTCTAGTGAACTTAGATTGGCTACAGGACTTGGTTATGTAGCTTCATTATATCTATTTCTTCTTTCTCTGACTTCCTCCATAGACAAAGGAGGACAGAAGGTGATTGCTACAAATGAGGTGAAGATCTTTTCAGGCACCTGGAGAACATAACTTACAAGGATTACAGACTGTGGCTGAGGATGTAGTTGGCAGAGTGCTTGCCTAGTGTGCACAAAGACCTCATTACTGCATAAATTGGGTACAATGGTAGAGGTCTGAAATTCTAGCATTTACACTTGGGAGGAGGAAGCAGGAGGATGCAGAATTTCAAGGCCCTTAATTGCATAGTGAGTTTGAGGCCAATCTGGGACTCATAAAACTCCATTTTAAAATACAATAATAGAAAGCAACAGGCAACAAAGATAGATGGAAATTTGCTTTTAACTAGGGAAGCATTCTGATAATGTAAAAATTTCCCAACTTACTGTGTAAGTTCAATTTCAGTGGAACTGTATAAAGTTAATGGACAGCTTCGGGCAACATCAGGTATAAGGTGAGCTTCGCTCATATGCTGTTCTTGATCCATTCTATTGCATTCAGAATCCAGAATACCTAAGCTGTGCATGCTAGTGAGGCAGTGCACCAGGCTGTGATACCTGTCTCGCCATTTGTTTTTCAGTTGGAGGGACAGAAGGTGATTGCTACAAATGAGGTCAGGATCCTGGCTCTTTCCCAGTTGAGTTTTCCCTCTGATCTCTTTATGTGCACACTCAGCATCTAGGAGAGAAAGGCCACAGGGGTAACTCTGGTGCTTCTGGATTGTAAAATGCTGCTCTGCACCTGGAAGGAGTGAGTCAAGTTCTGAGTAACTTGTGCAATCACTCTCCTCCAAACCCAAGCAGCTGTTGTTTGAATCTCGATGAAGAAGCATCAGTGGCATTACAGTGCACTAAGATGGGTTTCCTCTGCACGATTCATGGATCTGAAATGGAAGGATGCCCTCTGCTGGGTTTTGGCAGAGTAGAAAACATTAACTTTTAGGGAGGAAAATTCGGCTGCTGCCCTAGTAAGTTGGTGATTTCCCTAACATCTGTGGTGTTTTGAACAGCTACATGAAACCACTTAAGTTAGCTTGAAATTAGGTGAGTGAGAAGAATTGGGATTTGGGAATCATCTATATGATTGAGGAGGGAGAAATGGAATAGCTAGAGAAAGGGAGAGAGACAAGGACAGAGGTAGATGGAGACAGACTGTGGGCAGTGAGGTAGGGCAAGGAGAGTGGAGAGCAGGGCAGTCATTGGTAACATCCTTGCTAATCTACCATCATCGCCAAGCCCCAGGTGGATGCTGTTGCCTGAATTCATTGTGTTCTTCCAAGGGAAGTCAGTGAGCTCATGAGCAAGAGAGGAAGAATCTATTAAAATATTTTTCTTCAGTTTTTTACTCTAATAAGCTAAAAGCCGAAGCTGGAGACAATGGAACACTTAATTACTTTAGGAAATAAATTTTGCAGAGTGTTTTTTGCAAATGGGGTAGTGGGGGTGCGTTCTGCTCAGAACTGGCTTAAGCAATTCTTCTGGTGTTTTGGCATCAGACTATAATCTCATAAAAAGATTATGTTCGATCTAATACCTTAGTCATAGGTAAACTTAGACGCTCCACCAAGAAACAGGCTAGAAATCATGATTTTTCTGGACCAATCATCAAATCTACAATGGAAACTAGCAGACTTCATATTGGAATGAGGCTACAAACAAGAATGAACATAAGGGGTATCATGACAAGATTGCAAATACAATAAATTTAATACTAGTTCTCAAGTAAGAAAAGAGGGAACTTTTTTTAAATTAGGTATTTTCTTCATTTACATTTCCAGTGCTATCCCAAAAGTCCCCCATACCCTCTCCCCCAACTCCCCTACCCACCCACTCCCACTTCTTGGCCCTGGCATTCCCCTGTACTGAGGCATATAAAATTTGCAAGACCAATGGGCCTCTCTTTCCACTGATAGCCGACTAGGCCATCTTCTGATACATACGCAGCTAGAGACAAGAGCTCCGGGGTACTGGTTAGTTCATATTGTTGTTCCACCTATAGGGTTGCGGATCCCTTTAGCTCCTTGGATACTTTCTCTAGCTCCTCCATTGGGGGCTCTGTGATCCATCCAATAGCTGACTGTGAGCATCCAATTCTGTGTTTGCTAGGCCCCGGCATAGACTCACAAGGGACAGCTATATCTGGGTCCTTTCAGCAAAATCTTGCTAGTGTATGCAATGGTGTCAGCGTTTGGAGGCTAATTATGGGATGGATCCCCGGGTATGGCAGACTCTAGATGGTCCATCCTTTCATAAGAGGGAACTTTTTGAAGCCCTGTTAGTATCTCCCACCCCTCAGATCCTCTCAGATTACACCTGAGTTTGGAATCTGGTATGACAGATATTAAATGAAAATACAGAAGAACTTAATTATTAAGTTTTGTGAAGGGAAATGCACACAGGATTCTCACATGGAATCTGGAGTCAGATTTGGATGAAACCTTCGATGTCTTCTTGTCTACTCTTTGCTTCATTCTCAGAATCCTTTTTATATACCCCTGAGCATTTGGCAGTCCTATACTTGATTTATTAATGAGTCTGTGGAATTATTTTACATAGTGAATGCACTGCATGCATTCCCACTTGTAATGAACCAGGGTTCCAAGTTCTTTATATCATTACTGTTGTAGTTAAGTTTTAAAAATGCTGCTGCTGCTGCTACTACTACTAATTACTGCCATTCCAGTGTTTGTCAAATGACATATTTTAAAATATTGCTTTAAGATTTATTTATTTTATTTTATGAATATAACTGTTTTGTCTACATATATGTATGTGCACCCCATCCATGCATTATACCCATAGTGGTAATAAAATGGCACAGGATCTCCAGGAACAGCTGTTACTGTAGTTGTGAATCACTACGTGGGTGCTTTGGAACAGAACCTGGGTCCTCTGCAAGGATAACAACTACTCTTAACTACTGGTTTCTTCAGCCTCCTTGAAATGGTATCTTAATTTTTTTGTTGTTTTAAATTCTTATTAGTATTAGCATATGTTAACTATACAAAGTAGTATGTTTTATTTACATAGCATTTTCAGATATGTATTTCATATGTTTGGACCATAGCAATATTAAACAGTCAAGTGTTAACAATAATGTTTTCACTCTATCACGTTTTATTACCTTATTTATTTAAATAAATTTAACAAATTTATGTATTTTTTGTACTGGCTGGTTTTGTGTCAACTTGACTCAAGCTGGAGTTATCACAGAGAAAGGAACCTCCCTTGAGGAAATGCTTCCATGAGATCCAGCTGTAAGGCATTTTTTCAATTAGTGATCAAGGTGGGAGGGTCCATTGTGGGTGGTTCTATCCCTGGGCTGGTAGTCCTGGGTTCTCTTAAAAAAAAAAAAAGCAAGCTGAGCAAGCCAGGGGAAGCAAGCCAGTAAGCAGCAGCCTTCCATGGCCTTTGGGTCATCTCCTGCCTCCAGGTTCCTGCCCTGTGTGAGTTCCAGTCCTGATTTCCTTTGATGATGAACAGCAATGTGGAAGTATATGCGGAACAAACCATTTCCTCCCCAACTTGCTTCTTGGTCTTGATGTTTGTGCAGGAAGACAAACCACTGAACTATATTCCCAGTCACTCTGCTTTTAAAAATTTGACATACAACCTTGCTAAGTTGTTCAAACTAGCTTCAAACTTGCAGCGTAGTACAGGCTTGTCTTGAATGATCCTCCTGTTTGTGCTTCCAAAATGCTTGGATTATAGAATTGCATCATTAGAATAGCACTCTTTTAGTGGTATAAAAGTATTACACATGTTGAAAACAAACTTGACCCTAATTCCCTTTGTCCAATGAAAATGAAAACTGTTCCTTTGTTTTGTTTTGTTTTGCTTTGTTTTGTTTTGTTTTGTTTTGTTTTCGAGACAGGGTTTCTCTGTATAGCCCTGGCTGTCCTAGAATGTACTTTGTAGACCAGGCTGGCCTCAAACTCAGAAATCCGCCTGTCTCTGCCTCCCAAGTGCAAAATTGTTCCTTTATCCTCATATCTAAAACAGTTTTTATAATAATATTGGTCTGTCTTCTCTCTCCATGGTTCCTTAAACTCTTACAGTATAGTTATACTCATTCTTATCAAACCACACTAGAGGCTTTAATTGCTCCTTAATGCTATTAAATCTTATATATTGTTTTCTCTCTGGGTGTGACCTTGTTCTTCTAGTAGAGGCAAGATTTCCTTTAAATGTCTACAGTCTATACCTGATGATAGCGAGTGTGGGGTCACTTAAAATTCCTGCAGACTTCACAAGAACTGGTTCCCAAGATAAATCTCTTTCCTTTTTTGTTGTTTGATATATTTTATTAGTTTTCCTCTAAATATAGTTTATATATATATGTATGCTTGGTTACTGGGCCATGGCTAAGACTTCTTGGAAACAAGGCCTGTGTGTGTGTGTAATATTGTTGGTGGTATTTTGCAATTTTGACTTTGTACACATGGTGCTACCATTATTCTTTAGATCAGGTAGCAAAATCAACAAGACGACAACAACAGCCTCATCAAATGTCTCAAATTTTAGGATTTGGACATTGTTAGCATGTGACTATAGTGGTCATCTTTTGTTATGTAACAGACTACCCCTAAACTTAGAGCTTAGAATCAGTTCTGTAGGTGGCAGTACTGGGGATTTGGCTGCTCTCTGTGGTTTGTAGTTGGCTTACTTAGAACTGAGTGACACATCTTTTAAATTACAAATTAAAACTATTTTCCAATGATCTATTAATTTTATTCACTTTACATTCTGTTCACAGCCCTGATCTCCCAGTTCCACCCTTACAAATCCTTCCTCACATTACTCCCTTCTCCTCTCCTTAGTGATAGGGAGTTCCCCTTGGGTACCACCCCACCCTGGGATGTCTAGTCCCAGCAGGACTAGACACATCCTTTCCCACTGAGGCCCAACCAGGCAATGCAGGTAGGGAGAAGGAGATCCAATGACAGGCAACAGAGACCAAGATAATTCCCACTCCACTTGTTAGCTGACCCACATGAAGACAAAGCTGCATATATGTGTAGGGAGTCTATGTCTAGCTCCTGCATGCTCCCTGGTTGGTGTCCCAGGCTCTGTGAGTCCCTATTGTCCCAGGTTAGTTGACTCTGTAAGTCTTCTTGTGGTGTCCTTGACTCCTCTGGATTGCTCACTTCTATCCTCCACTCTTCCACAAGACTCTCTGAGATCCGCCTGATATTTGGCTGTGGGTCTCTGCATCTACTTCCATCCATTGCTGGATGAAGCCTCTCAGGAGACAGTTATGCTAGGTTTCTGTATGCAAACATAGCAGAGTATTAATCATGTTACTGGTTGGATCTCTCACATGGCATGTGTCCCAAGTTGGACCAGTCATTGGTTGGCTGTTCTCTCAGCCTGTGCTCTAGCTTTATCCCTGAGCATCTTACAGGTAGGGCATATTTTGGGTTGAAGGTATTGTGGGTAGGTTGATATCCTCCTCCTTCCAGAATGATAGTTTTTCATATGGTGTTTCCATATATACATTTAGTTTGGGTTGATTTTACCACCATATCACCTGGCTTCCCTCTATCTCATTGTGCCTCCTCAAATGTACCATCCCACCCCCACTATTCTCTTTAAATCTCCATTGTCTTCCTGCCCTATCTCCATTAAAGTTTCTTTTTCTTTCCAGTTATATCCAGGACTGATTTCCTGGTCTTCACCCATATTTATTCCTACTTGAACCCACTTATTTAACATTTTGAGGCTAGGTTCACATCACTGAGAAGATACGGTATTTATCTTTCTAAGCTTGAGCTAACTCTCTTAAAATGTTTCCAGGTCCTTTCATTTTCCTGAAAATTTCCCAATTTCATTTTTCTTTTTCTTTTTCTTTTCTTTTCTTTTTTTTTTTTTTTGGCTGTGTTCCACTGAGTATATGCATGGCATTTCCATCATCTGGTTATCTATTGAGAGACACTGAGGGTGAGTCTGTTTCCTTGCTATTGTGAATAGAGAAGCAATCAATCTGGCACTAGTGTCTCTGTGGTAGGTGCAGAGTCCTTGGGCACATAGCCAGAAGTGGTATAGCTGCCTTATATGGCTTATTCTATTCCTAGTTTTTATGGCAAACACTGAGATGTCTTTCTCAAACTTCTCCAGAAACCAGCTCTTGAATATTAAATGCTATAAAGGGCCATCCAGAAAAAAAGGAGGCCAGCCCTAGTGTGCAAGCACCTCTGAGTTCTCTGTATGACACTTGTGGTCTTATTCCATTGATCTGAAAAGGACCTGCAATCAAGTCCAGCTTGAAGATGGAAATGGACTGTACTTCTTTGCAGCATGATTGTCTGTGCCTATATTTTGCTATGTCTCTGAACATACAATAAGCATGTGCATGTTTGTGGTCATACTGGCCACAAATTAGAACGTTGCTTTATTTAATCCAAGGCTTTGGGCTGATCCAAATATGTTCACTGGTACCCTACATTTTCAGGTTGAAGGACTAGGTACTTTTGATTGAGCAAGGCTTACCAAATTTGAAAATGCCTTAACCTTCATATGCCCATAAAGTGTGTTTGTGTTTGATACTGAAAACCCAGATGTGTGGGTGTAAATAAAAGTACCATTTTTTTTCTCAAAATTTCACACCCACACACCATCAACTTTTTACCTTTTCAATTCTATAACATTACCAACAGCATCCTGCTGTAGCCTTGACCAAATTCTCATTTTCAGCCTCACACTTTTATCTGCTTTTTACCTTTTCATTCTAGTCTTATTCTTATAGAAGAAATGCTAACTTCTTTTCCCCTCTGATTTGAGTGTGTATGTCTGTATTTATTGGTGTGCAAGTGCATATGTTTACATGTGCGAGTGGAGGAATGAGGTCAACCTCTGGTGTCCATTCTTCAGGAATGCTTCCTACCTTGGTTTTTTTGACATGGGGTCTTTCACTTTCTGGAAACTCTGTTAAGATTGGTTGGTCTGTGAGCTCCAGGTATTAGCCTCTGATATCCATTGTTGATATTACCAAATGCACTCCACTATAACAGGAGGCTCAAACTCAAGTTGTCATGCTTGCATGGTGTCTTAGTCACTATTGCTGTAAAGAGACACCATGACCATGGCAACTCTTGTAAAAGAAAACACTAAGCGGGGCTTGTATATAGCTTCAAGGCTTAGTCCATTGTCATAGCAGAAAGCAAGGCAGTAGACATGAAAGGCAAGATGATGGAGAAAGTTTAGAGCTACATCTTGATTCATAGGCAGAGAGAATGAGACTTGGTCAAGCATGGAATTTTGAAAACTAAGAGTTCTATCATTGGTGACACACTTCTTCCAACAAGAGCATACCTCCTAATCCTTCTAATTCTACCAAACAGTTCCACTCTACACCACGGAAACTAAACCTTTAAGTATATGATCCTTTCAGAGGGTGGGGGTAGGGGGAGTCATTTGTATTTAAACCACCACATATGGCAAGCTCTTTACTAATTGAGCTATGTTTGCAGTCGAGTGACTAAGCTCTGACTGTAAATTATTTCACATGCTGCTTCAGTCAACTCAAAGTTTTGAAAAATCAGAGCAGTAAGTACATTGAAACCTGTCAGTGCACAATTCAGTTATTTGCTACTGAAATTTAATACCAATTGAAAGAATTTTTGAGACAGGAAGATGTAGTATTCTAAGTTCTAAGACAGGGAACACCTTCCACCCACCCTGAAGTGGAAATTTCTGGTTTCTTTGGAAACTCAGTTGTGTCCCATGATGTTTTTCTGGAAGCTGTCTTGTGAGAGGACGTTTTGTTGAAGCTGACACATGAAAGGATGTTTTGCTGAATTAGACAAACGAAAGAGCATATGATGCTGTGCTGGAGCGGATGCTTGCGAGGGAGAGTGATGCTTAGAAAGAGTATAAATATAACCCCATGGATATGAGAGGTGGCTCTGGCATTGCTATGCCATGCAATGCTTCTCTGGCCTTCACCGGTCTTCACTTCATAGAGAGAAACACATCAAAGAACTTCTTATGGTATTCTGACTGATTCTTGCCATTTCTCTGGACTCATGCAAATTTTGGGGAGCCTTGCAGTTACTTCTGAAGAGAGCCAGTGCTACTGATTCATGCTCGGTGTTTGTTTCTGAGCTGACTGCTGATATCCTGACGACGAAGATGGGAACTACTTCTAAATAGGTCCACAGCCCTCTTTTTCTAACAATCTTCTTTGTGTGCTACCTCTGGTTGGTGGACTAGAAGGAGGATTGAAGTGTTTAAAAACCCTAATTAAAGTAGGTTTTGAAAATCTAAGCATTCACCACAGTGTCTCTTTAGAGTATTTTCTGTCTCTCCCATTTTGATCATTGAAGCACATTGTCACAGTGTGTCACAGTGGCTCAGGACTTTGTTCCTCTTGCTGCTGTAATTCTCTGAATGGCTGGATACCTGTGAACTGCCTGGTGGTCCATTTCTTTCTTTCTTTTTTCTTTTGGTTTTTTGAGACAGGGGAGACAGGGTTTCTCTGTATAACCCTGGCTGTCCTGGAACTCACTTTGTAGACCAGGCTGGCCTTGAACTCAGAAATCTGCCTGCCTCTGCCTTCCAAATGCTGGGATTAAAGGCGTGCGCCATCACACCCAGCTGGTGGTCCATTTCTTAATACTCTACAGAAAGTGTGAAAGCCTCAGGCTTAAGTTGGTGCACTGGATTTGTCCACAACAAAAAAATGTAATGTAGCTGTGTGTGTTTGAAATTGGGCTGCAAGTTAATATAGGCACATGTCACAGCATGCAATGGAGCCCCTCTGGAACCAAATCAGTGCTTCTTAATTTAGATATTAGTTACTATTCTCCATCTTATTGGAGAAGAAATATACTTGCATATTTTCAGTGTTATCTTAGACTTAAAATTTTATGCAAAATGTGCCAGATACTTTCTTTTATTAAATTCACAAATGTGAGTAAGGTGAATGGAAATTGATAGGGAAAATTTCCTACGCATTCATTTCTAATTAAACCTGAGGTCAGTATCACAATGAAGAAAAGCATTATTGGTTAACTCAATTTGGGCTCTAATGAGCCAAGATTTAGTGCCTTCTCAGCCACCAGAGGGCTCTCTCACAACATAAAAAGCACTAAATATATAAGAAAACAGAAATAGGATAAATCATTTGTAATACATCTTTCTTTAGACACGAATCAAAATAAATGTCTTAAATATATGAATTACAATTAAAAATTCAAATCCATACTTCTTTTCAAGAAAAAAAAATCAGACTAGAAAGAACAATTTTAAACTATTTAAGACCTTTAAAAAGTTGTAAATATTTTGTAACCTGGGGCTTGATTCTGGGTCAAACTTTTACACCATTCATTTATCTTCTGACTGGCAATTTAAGGAAAGTGTGTGTGTTGACTCAGAGATGGTCTGGCCCTTAGGACTCATTTCTGTAAACACAGAATTGGTACTAGAATATTCTACATGATTACAATTGAGCCGATTTCTTACCCAGAGATTTAGCAAACTGAAATGGTTGAGTGCACTTGCAGTCTTCCTTCTGCTCAGGTATGGTCGGGGTGCACTATGTTGTGATTTTTTTTTTTTTTTTTTTTGCTTTTAATCACACTTTGCTCTCTCAGTTTGATTGAGCTCAACCCCTAATACCTCTATCTATAAAACCAAAACAACAAAAAAATTAAGCTAAAGACCTGGCCATGTGTCTTATCCAAGTAGTATCAGATTAGAAGGATGAGTGTAATGAGTAAAATGCAGTGTACCATCTGGTCAGCCCCAAGAGCAGAAGACTTCAGGAGCTCCTTGTAGGGCTTCTTTAGGTGGGACCTTGTAGGAAACCTGGAGGGGCTGGCATTCATGCCCTCCAGAAGCCAGTGTGTGCATCCATCTGTTTTGACTTTCAGCCCTACCTGATCCATCTTGCCCACTTGAGGCATTAAGAAGCCTGGAGGAGGAGCTTTTCTTTTCAAATTAATCTCTATGGTACCCTAATAGCTCCATTCTTCCTTTCTTTGATGACCATGATGGAAATGAAAGGGATTTCAAATTCTCCTCCAAATGTATATACCACATCTTCCATTCTACATACTTTATTGTATGCTACATTTTTTACTCTTGAAAGACTAAAAATAAACAAAAGTCTTCAATGGAGTAACTTGGAGAAAAACACTATACCAAATGTCTGAACCTCTTTCTAGCTAGCTTATGTCATCTGAGTCTCTCCGGCACTTGGTAATCCTCTGTATGGAGTATCTACATTCAGTAGAACATATGTTCTTTTTGCACAGTCTGCACTGTACCTGAAAATGTATCATTTTGAAAGCCTGGAATAAACAGACTGTCTAACTACTGAGTGAATAGTGAGCTCTCTTTGTGTATACAGCACTGTAAAGTGTTCTAGATAGTCCAAAGACTTAAACACACACTTCCTTCAATCCAGGCTAGGAATTAAAAGTGCATGTGATGTTAAGGGTGATGAAAACATGCTGCCTCACTTGATGCTATACTATTTGTGTTAAGGACTAAATTAACAATAGAACTAAGTCTATTTAGAAAGAGGAAGGAAGAATACACACTTTAACTAGGAACATTAAGGAAGATTTCAAGAAAGAGGTAGCCTTTGGGCTGTGCTTTGAAATATGCATAAGATTGTAATAAGTGAGTGGAAATGTGTTCCTGATTCTCTGCCATTAATTCTCCTAGTATGAACTTTCAGGAGTAAATAATGATTGCTGTGCCTGATTAATAAAGATCCTTGGTTCTCTCTAACTCAGTGCTGGGAAATATCTAGGCAATGAAACCTAAGATGGAGAATCTCTATCAATTCAGTGATTTTTTTTTTTTTTTTTTTTTTTTTTTTTAGATTTTAATGAAACATCGGCATTTAAGTTAAAAAATGTTTTGTAAGATTTTCCTGAAATAGAGCAGATCATTGCAATTGCTTTCTATTGTATCTGATTTTCTACTGGGGCAGTGAAATCAAAGACCAAAGCCAACAGAGTCCCTTTCCACTCCCTCTTTGAGATCATGAGATATTTCACATTCATTGGAGTGTGCTGTGCCCTGGAGCTTGAAAAGGGCCAGGAGTGAACTTCAGTCTTCACATTTTCCCTTGAGTGATTCCAGAGAGTGCGTGAAGCAGGGACCTGGGACCAGGGGGAGCTGGAGTCTTCTCAGCAACAAGATGTTCACCGAGAATCTGCCTCCCACTGTCTATTGAGCTCTGTCACCGGAAGAAAGAGGAAAAGACCTATTCCATGATTTTTTACAAGTCAGAATAAGAAATATATCAATTCCCTTCTCTCACTGAGAAGCACTGATGCAGAACAACACAGAATTGTAGTCATTTCCTAGACAAAGGGTACAATAAAAATGAAAATAAGCTCTGTTGTGAAGATTGCCACATTCAGTTGCTCTAGGTACAAGACTCAGGATAAAGAGCAATTTTTTCACTATAATCTTTCAGGGTCATTAAATATACTTTAAAAAATAGTTTGCATGAGTAAAAGTATTAGCTTCATATAAACACAAAATAAAATGTTTAGTTACATTTCTATTCAAAGAAAAGAGCTCATTTATCTGCATTTCGTTTCATTCTTCAATGACTTGGCATTTTGTGAAGTTAGTATCTAATATGTGCATGAAAACCCATTGTACTAAGCAGGATCCTTGGAGAATTTAGAAGTCACAATAAGGTGTGTGGTCTTCACTTACTATTTTGAACCAAGACTGAAAAGATCAATGTAATATCAACATGCAACTTACTATTTATCAGAATGTGATCAAGTTATGATGAGAGGGGGAAGTGATGTTGAAAGTTGTAAGGGAAGGCTTCTGGGCATACTACTGATCTGGAGACTCCCCTACAGGATCAAGGCTTGAGGGCTTGGAGTGAGGTGGGGCTTACGAGGTAGAATTAGGCCAGATGAGGCAGGGATTTGAATGTTACAACCTGGTCTGTCCTCTAGTCCTCTCCTTTGATTCTTGTCTCTGTGTTTGTCATGTGAACAGCTGCAACACAGTTTATATGCACAGTGGCTGACTGGTCTGTCATCTGAATGGCTGTAGTACACCCTCAGTGGTTGACCCAGACCACCTGATTCATTCATTCTTGAATTGATGAACTGAAAATTTCTGCCACTGGGAGTCAAAAGAAACTTTCCTTCCCTTAAGTTTCTTTTGTCAAAAACTTGGTCAGATGCATGAGATAAGTGAGAGAGAGAGAGAGAGAGAGAGAGAGAGAGAGAGAGAGAGAGAGAGAGAGAGAGAGAATCTAACCATTCTTCCAGAACCCATTGCTCTGCAGATAGAATGAGTCTTCTAGGGGGATGGACTGAGGTATGTGAGAATGTGATCCTTTGCGTCAGTGTTCACAAAAGAGGCAGTCATGAGCTATTTCTGTTACATTAAGCAGGTAGGCCTTGTTTGTATGCACTCCATTTTGACTGTGCTAGAAAGTGACACCAGAACATATACCCCCTTATATCCTATCTGCTGTGAATACCCTTAAAAGGATCTGAGATGGTAACATATTTTCAAATGGTTTTATACTTTTTGAAGGTATGTATTAAAAAATTTTTTTTTTGCCTGGGCGTTGTAGAATAATCAGGATTGCACCATTGCTGGTGTTTGTATTACCAGTTTCACCCACCTTAATATGATTCTTGTGTTGGTAATTTAGGGACATTAGAACATAATGCCACATATTGAGTGGCTTAAACAAAAAATCTAGAGAATAAAAATCCAACATTAAGATGACATCATGTTTGATATCTACCAGGGCCTCTGTACTCAGCTTATAGATGGCTGCCTTCTTGTGGTGTAATACACACTTTCTCTGACTTTCTTTCCTCTTCCAAAGACACTAATGTTATTGGGTTAATGTCCGATTTATGAACTAATTCAGCCCAGTTATCTCCTTACAAGTCCTGTTTTCTGTGGCTGGAGAGATAGCTCAATGGGTAAGAGGGTTTAAGAGTTATTAAAAACCAAGAATACTCAGTGTTATGTTCCATAATACTCTTTGGGATTACACACAGTGCTGGCTGCAGAGGCAGGAGGATCACAGGGACTTGCTGGCCACCAGCCCAGCTTGTGGTTCAGTGAGAGACCCTGTCCCCCTAAAATAGGGCAAAAAGTGATAGGGTAGGCACCTAATATTTTCTTCAAGCTTCTGCAAGCACACAAGCTCATGCATCCGCATACATGTGTGCAAAGCACACACACACATCATATACATGCATTTACATATATATGCGCACAGATACAGACAGACAGATGGACACACACACACACACACACAACAGCCCTGTCTTCAAATATAGTTTGTCCCACTCCATTGGTATGACATGAGGACCTTATGAAGAAAACAAGTCTATTTAGCTTACAGTTCTAGAAGTTCAAAAGCCTATTACCTGCTCAACTCTGGTGAAGGGATATCTGGTGGAGTCGTCACTGTATCCAAGGCACATGTGGAAGGGTTCCATGCCAAGATTAAAAACAAGAGCTTTGGGAGAGGGCAGGCTCTCTTTTTTAGTAATGACCCAATTTCTAGGGAACTAATCTATGTCTAACAGATCAGACTACTCCCACATACAGCAACAATGTACCCATAAAGTTCCCATGACCTTCAACTAGTTTTCGTCTCTTAAAGTTTCATCATCACAGTGGAGACATTGATTTTTAGGTACAAAGATTGATTTTGTGTGTGTGTAATGCATGTTTATGCTGTTGCATGGGGGTCAGAGGGCAGTTTGTGAGAGATGGTTCTTTCTTTCCATCATTGGGCTACCACCATAGATGGAACACAGATTGGTAGGACCAGCAGTAAGTGTCTTCACCAGCTCAGCCCTCTTGCCAACCCCTCTTATTATCTTCCTACTTTTTCTCTCCATGTCAACAAATGAGGTGCTTCTGTTCTCTTAGACCAGTGCTTCTCAGCTTTCTAATGCTGTGACCCTTCAACACTCCTCATGTTGTGGTGGCCCCCAACCCTTGTTTTGTTGCTACTTCATAACTGTAATTTTGCTACTGTTATGAGTTGTAATGGAAATATCTGATATGTGTGATATCTAACATGTGACCCTTCATGGGGTTGAAACCCAGATGTTGAAAACCACTGTCTTAGATAGCTCCTCTGATCCTCAAGTCTCTCAAAATACTATTTTTCCTGCCATGTACAGGAAACTTCCTGAAAGAAATTGGGACACCAGATGTAGATGTAGTATACTTCACCACATTTGTAGTATTGTTTGCTAAATGATTTCAGTATTGTACAAAACTTTGAGTTAATAATTAAAGAAAATAATTATTTGAAAACTTCAATAGCTTCTGGGAAGCCCAGTACAGACTAGTTCTAAGGTAATTCTGGGCTTTGTAATTAATTGATTCTATTACAGCCTTTATTATTTTCTGCCTCTTGTCTACCTCTGATGTCCACTGTGCAGTTTCTTGAGTTAGATTACTTCCTTTTTCCCTCTAAGGAATGGAAACTCATTGATGTGAACCTATGTTCTAAAATGCCTTTCATCATACAAATGAAGTTGATCTGTCACATCTTAATTTTCACTGTAATTAGAGTCAGTAGAGATTTTGTTTTTGTTTTTGTGTTTTTTACTTTCTATAAAAGTTCTTTGGAGAACTTGTTAATTTTCAAGAAGTGAATGGGTTTTTTTTTTAGTAGTCATTATTTACAATTTTGTTACATCGTGGCCAGATAAAATGACCCATGGGGTCCTTATTATTTGGAATTTATTGATGTTTTTGTTGCACTCTAAACTATGGTAAGATTGTTTTATAGAGTTTTCATAGTCCTTTGCAAAGAATATATTCCTTTTTTCATTTGTATGTGAGCATAAATATAATTTTAAAATTGTATCTTCATTTTATTTTATGAACTGACAGAGGTCTATGTAGTCTAAGCTCACCTCAAACTTACTGCATAGCCAAGGGTAGTCAAACTCCCAATCCTCCTACCTCCCCCTCTTGAGTGCTGGGAGAACAGACATGCACCACCATATCCTGCTGTTAAGTTATATTTATAATTGCATTACCCACATATTTTGTTCTTGTCTTAATAAAATATTTTAATAATAAATTATATATATAATTTATTATTCACTGTAGTTATCTTCAGACACTCCAGAAGAGGGCATCAGATCTCATTACAGGTGGTTGTGAGCCACCATGTGGTTGCTGGGATTTGAACTCATGACCTCTGGAAGAGCAGTCAGTGCTCTTAACCACTGATCCATCTCTCCAGCCCAATATAATATTTTTTTTATCAAATGCAATGGTGTGATTTTATCAGTTGGGGTTCACATGTTTAAATGTGCTGGTGCGCTTTTTGATAATCCGCTATCCTTCTGCTTTAATATTTCACTATTGTAATATAATATTTTACCATTATAATATGAAGAGCTTTAGTCAATTAATGATTTTTGGCTTGAATTTGTCTGTGTTTCATTTTAATACATTTAACTTATGGGTTTTGTTTAGTTATTCTTATATTTCTTTGCTTGTAATTAGGATTTAATAGTTTCATTTGTGAACAAAAATAATCTTGTACTTCATATTACTGACACAGCTTGTAAACATTTATGTTTCAGCAAGGGAGTTTAACCACTTACATTTATTGTCTTAAATAAAGTTTCATCCTTACTGTCATTCCATCTGGGAGTGAATGAGTTGCTTGTGTGCCTGTGTGTGGGCATGCCTGTGTTTACAAATGTATGAATGTGTGCGTGTGAAGGCCAGATGTCAATGTTGGATGTCATTCCTTAGCCACTGTCCATCTTTAAGAAAGGGTCTCTCCTTTACCTGAAAATCACAAAGTAGGCTGGGTTGACTAGTAATCAATGCCCAGGAATCTGCCTCTGTTGTACTATTGTTTGTACACACACACACACACACACACACACACACACACACATCCCTCTGGGTTTGTTTTTATAGTTTAAGGGATCCCACAAGGAGATGGCATGTGAGGGAATCACAGCATAGCTCTGTGGGCTATGGCTCAAGGGTTCATGGGTTCATAAGTCTTGGGTTCATGGCTTCTCAGTGTTCTTCTTGTTGTGTTTTTATGCAGAAGGCTAATCCTGCATTTGCACTTTCCAAGTGATTTCTCAGTCTTTCACTCATAATCTTCCCCATCTTATGAACTTTATGAACATCTGTGCCATATACATAAAAATATTGCAGTGTTTTATTTAGTCCTTCCTACCTAGCATCATGTTTCTTCATCCAAGGCAAAAACAGTACCAATGATTCCTCATTGTCAGACATTAATATTTCAAGCTATGGTTCACTTCATAGATAATTCTGGATATAAAATATTGCTGCTGTGGAATTGTGTTCTCAGAACAACACAGAACAGATAAGAACACAAAAGCTGTTCAGCAATGCATTTCAAAGTCTCTGCTTTGGACAATTTTCACAAGATAATTTTGTTATAATTGTAAACATATTTTTACATATATGTTTTCAAATGTAGAGATGGTTCATTTAAGGTGCTTCTTTTGTTTAGAGAGAAAAGAAAGGCTGAGTAATTTTTCTTTCTATTGTTTTAGACTTTGCCAGAAAAAGTTATCATCACTACTAACCATTGACCACTAGGCAGCGCTAGGTTCCCATCGTTGCTCAGGAAAACCATGCATGGGGCAGACAGCTGAGCATTGGGGAAAAGCCACAGGTTGTATGAGTCTTGTTAAACCGAGAGTGCATTAGAACCTGAATGAGAATTCATAGTATAGGTATGCTGCTCTTCGCATTAATAAAATGAATTAGTAAATCAGGCAATGACACTTCAAATGTTTGATGATCTTTCTCATTTAAGGAGAGGAAGAACAATTATACCTCTGATAATTTAATCAATTAAACAGAACATCATCTTTGAAGAATTAGAAGAGTTGTCGATAGGATTATAAGATCAAGAATTTTACAACCATATCATGACAAAATTTTATTGACTGTGAGGACCCTGAGTTGCTTCAAAGCAAACTATGGTACTGGGGAGTGATGCAGACAAAGGCTTTAACTGGTACCTCCAGCCTAAAGCAGATGCAGACGCCTGAACTATGAAACTGCTCAGGCCTTTAGATTTCTTTATCATGCTGCTTTATCCAAGAGAAATTTTTTAATAAGTCAAGAGTATATAGTTTTTGTTGTTGTTTGTTTGATTTTGCTTTTTGCCTAATGTTTGTTGCATTCAAAGTATGCAGGTAAATCACACATTTAAAATTATGTTTTTAAGGATGAAATTTAGGGGTCAAAATGATTTCCTTAGAGGAAAAATTACTAAGAAAGAGAAGTAGAAAATTTGGTGAATAAATCTTGATTTAGATGGAGCACCATAGAAACCCATTACTTACATAGAGTTATAGTCCTCTGTCCTCATGACTTGCGGTTTGCCCTGCTGTGGCTAATCCTGTCTGATTAAAAGTACACATTATGGCAGGGTAGAAATAGCTTTGGTTACAAAATGACAGGGAACAAAGCAAAGCCATAAATTTCAACATCCAGTGTGATTTTATGACCTTAATAAGTCATCTTTAACTTTGACTTAAAGTTGCTTGGAGAATAAATCATCCTAGATTTTCTAACTTGTGTTTTTAATGTGTGGGAAGAAATTTTGATGTATAAATATTCTGTGCATTTTGAAGATGTACTATATAATTCTAGTAAGCCTATAGATTTGTGTGTGTGTGTGTGTGTGTGTGTGTGTGTGTGATCAAGTTTTATTTTTTTGTCCCAAAATTGTAGTCAAATAATCCTTTCCTTGTGAATTTATAAAGCAAACTCAGAAATACTGCATGTAGATTTATTATAGAGAGCTAGCATCCTTAATTATGATGTTATAAAGATGACTCTGTGATATATGTACACAATTGCAATTACCAAAGTTGCCAAAATAATATGTTGCTTGTATAAAAGTATAATCGTCAGTAAATACCACAAATTTTAAGCCAGTGCATTAGTGGACTGTCAGTAGATTACAATGTGGATATATAGGCTTGCATCTCTGCCTTACCATAATATGAACATCTTTCGTCACAATCTCTTAAATCATAAGTGTGTTATGTCTTCCTGAATGTTGTTTATATCTCTTCCTTTACCTTAATCCTACACAGATTAACTTAGACTCCTGTTGTGGGTAGCCAGTTTTTTGTCTCAACTGTCTTGTATGT
Source organism: Mus musculus (assembly GCF_000001635.26). Classification (NCBI taxonomy): domain Eukaryota; kingdom Metazoa; phylum Chordata; class Mammalia; order Rodentia; family Muridae; genus Mus; species Mus musculus. The sequence goes on from NC_000071.6 coordinate 68,130,169, forward strand.
CATTTATACCTTAAATGATATGCATGTACAAGCACTCTATATTAACAGGAAATGATCATCCATAGGTCCAGTGCCTTTTATGTAGATAATGTCATGTAATAGACTTAAATTATATTTATTCTTCTTTTCTGCCATTTATGAGAAATTTAAAATATTTGAAGTTTACTTCATACACAAAACAGGTTGGCAAATTCTGATTTTGTTGGGCCTAAATCATATATACTCACACAGGTTGTGCCCTGACTTGCCCAGTCTGGCATGGCCACATAAGGGACAGTATGACATGGTTTCTTGTCCCTGGAACAGAGACAGCAGGGTGTGGGCCCCCACAATGTTGTTGGTTGCTGTGGTGTAAGGCTTGTCTGTGTAACAGTGTCTGTATTTTGTTCATGTTCCTCCAAGTATGACCTCTCTGGCGAGGTTAATAACTCTGTGATAATCAGAGATCGGGGAGGTGAGAGCATGTCTATGTCTCAGCAAAATGGTGGCATACTGTGACCTTCAGGATAGCCCTTAAGGCTGTGAGAAGGAATGCTGAAAACATGAGTTCAAAAATATTCAATTTCTCAACTGTGCAAAATATAAGGATGCAATATGAATTGTATAAGGGGCTTCACAGATTTGAAGGAACATAGGCAGCTGCACTATGAGCCACCTTGTCATAAAGATATAAAACCATGCACATTTAAATGCAGGCAGGTTCCTGAGTTCAAGGTCAGCCTGTGCATTCTGAGTCTGGGACTTGCTCAAAAGATGTGGCAGCCCCTCTCAGGCTTCAGTAGCTCCTAGAAGAAACAACGTGATCGTAAGGAGGCTGGATGTGCATCTGTGACCTTTCTATCATTCTATACCTTATTTTTTGAGACAGGGTCTTTAACTTAGCCTAGCACTTACAAATTGGCTAGATCTGCTAGCCAGTGAGTTCTGGAGATCTGTTTCATTCAACTCTGCCAACACTAAGGTAAGAAGTGTATAATACTACTTTGCTTTTTTGTTATGGAGCAAAAGTAGGTTTATTAATGAACAGTCACGTTGAAGGGATTCCAGGAGACTCATACCCATGTGCACCTTCTTCCTGTAGTTCTGGGGACCTAATCTTAGTTCTTTAGTCATTATGACACCAGGACCTCACCAAGTAGAGATTTCCCCCATTATCCCAAACTCTCATTTTAAAGTAGAAGAGGTTAACAGATATTTTAGAGCTCGCATTTACTTAATATGCTGTAACAGGTACCCTGGCGAATATTTTTCACACAAGAACTTACTGGGTCCTGAAGTGGATATTTCTGGTTTCTTTGGAGAAACTACACACACACACACACACACACACACACACACACACACACACATTACCTGCCTAGGAATGGTGATGCTCACAGTGGGCTAATTCCTCCTTATCAATTAGCAATCATGGTACACCTCACAGACATGCCAACTGTATTAGAGTTTTCTAGAGTCACAGAACTTATATAATGTCTCTCTATATTAGGGGAATTTATTGTAATGATTTACAGTTTGCAGTTCAACTAACCCAACAATTGATAGCTGTGAGTGGGAAGTTCAAAACCTAGTCATTGCTTGGTCCCACAGGCTAGTTGTTTCATCAGGTCTTCCATAGAAGTAGGTCCCAACAGATGTGCTGGCAAGTCAGTGCAAGTAGTCTTCCTTCTTCCAGTGTCTTTATGTCTTTATGTTTTTATGTAGGACTCCAACAGAAAGTATGGCCCAGATTAAAGGTATGTACCACTCCTGGATCTAGAACTTGCTTTGTGTCCTAGACTGACCTTGAAATCAGAGATCTGCTTGCCTCAGTCTCCTGGAATTAACATCTTCTACTTTGCCTGGGTCCAAGCTTTTCATGGCCACTATGCCTCAAGATCTCCATGTCAAGATCTGGGCACAGAAGCCTGTGTCTTCCAACCTCAAGAACTGGATAACAGGTTGCTGCAGACCCTCTGGGTCCCTTTTGTCTGCGTGGACAGGTCTCTGGGTGCAGATGGGCAAGGAGTCGGCGGGAATGACAGACAGATGCACACAGGAAATTGTGTAGAATCTGAATGTAATGTTACAAAGTGAACACCAGTCTTATATAGCTCAGAAAATAAAAGGGGTAGGAAGTCACAGCGGGCAAAGTACATTGAAGTTACCTGACACCAAACAAAGGAATGACTACAAAGGGACTTACAGGAACCAGGTAAATGTTTACAGTAAAGATAAAGCAGTCCTGCCTAGGGTCAGCTTAATGACAGGTAGGATTTCACACCCTTAGTCAGAATTTTGGCTACTCCTTTGAGCCTTGTGATGGCTAGCACTAGGGGGTTCTGCTCTTAGCAGATCTTCTCATGAATAATGCAATACCACAACCCCCCTATTTCCTAGACCTTGATAAATTCTTATATCTTGGCTGTTCTTTTAAGTATCTGGAGAATCTCCATTTGTCAGAAGAATTCACCAACTTGCTTCTAATATGCAATGTAACCTGTACTGAAGATTTCTATCTCAGTGGGATTCCCTAGCTCTTTCATGGTATTCCCTTGTTTGAGATTGGCTACTATACTTAGTCAACACTCTGCAGACCAGCCCTGAGCTGCTGTCTCCATCTTTTGTATTGCTTAATTAGTTTCACTGTCTCTACCAAGCTCCTCGGCTTCAAGCATTTTCTAGGACTTTGGAACACTGGCGAAGGCTTAGCTTTGTCAGAATTCAATCTTAAAAGGCACTTATAATAAAATAGTACTAAAAGAGAGCATGTGGATCCATACACTAGACTAACGCAGGGATAGGGTGTGAGTATACGGGTTATGAGAATGCCAAAGCTCCAGGAGGTGAGTTCCTTTTGAAACTCTATGCCTCGTGAGTGCTCCCAGGCTTCTCAGCCTGTCAAGCAGACTTCACTGGAGTGTGCTTGGCAACAGGTGTGCTTTCCATTTCTGAATTGTTGCTCATTCCAGATGTAGTCATGTTGACAACCAGGAATAGCCATCATACCAAACAAAGAGACTGAACTAGGCAATTTCTAGCCTTTCAGAGTATGCTAGGCTGTACCATGTTGACAGCTAATCATTAACTAAAACATATGAGTTCTGGAAATCCACTGTGTTTGTCATACTTGCATATGAAGCACTTAACAACTGAGCAATCTTTCCAACCCCCTCATTTTTCTTTTCTAATCTTCTCCATTTTGATGACTTTATATCAAAACATTGAATTTTCTCAATTTAGCACTCTTTAATGTGTTTGTGATGTGGTCTTTAAAAATCATAATTTCCGTATCTGCCCTTTTCATATACACTGAAGTAGTCTTCACACTCTACCCAGTTATGTCCAAAGAGCACATTGTTATATAAATAAAAATGCAGAGATTGACAGAGTAGAAGTTCCAGGACAAGTTTACATTTATATTAAGAATGGAATCTCTTTTTTAAATTTACATACCAAACACTGCCTCCCCTGTCCCCCCATCTGGTAGAACTCCATCCATCCCTGCTACCCTTATCTCCCCTAGGTATCCCCCAACCCTGGTGCACCAAATCTCTTCAAGATTAGGAGTAACCCTACAGAATCTCTTTATATATGGAGAAACCATGGAGAAATGAAGAGAAGTTGTTTGTTGCTATTGTTTTGTTGTTCTTTTACAAAGTACATCCAGTAAAAAGAAGCATAGTTTAGATCTTGGGCTAGGATTACAGGCTCTGGCTAAGAAAATCCCAACCCACAAAACTGGAGCCCTTTTCTGTTAACCTTCCTCAGACTATATACTCGATGACCTCCCCAAAATGTAGGCTGTGTGTCTTAGGGCATACTTTCATATAAATGGCTGGGAGAGGGACTAGAATCTCTGTGGCTCAACTGACCCATCTTTCTGTGAGGGAATATCAAGCACTTGGTGATGCGCTCTTGCAAACAGTGCAGCTGACTTCATGAATATAGTGGCTGTTTTACTCAAAGGACTATGCTCTGCATGCTAGCCTTTGAGATCCCAGTTGCAAACCTAGTGTGAAATATTTATTGCCCTTATAAAAGGTGATGGACCCTGTAGGCTTAGACTTTTCAAAACCAACTTTAATAAGGGTTCTTAAATGGTTCAACCTCCCCTCTTGCCCACCTGTCAGAGGCAGGGAAAAAAAAACGTTAATAGGAAACAGATTGTGGACCTGTTTAGAAGTAGTTCTACTTTCTTATTTTTTTTTTTGTTTTTGTTTTATGTATGGTCATCTTTGTTTTCTTTTTATTATTGGATTTTCCTTGGGGGGTGGGGAGGTAAAGCTCATCACATCTTAGTGATCTGAATGATCTCAAACTTTGTTTGTAAACTTCTTCCTCTCTTCCTCCCCAACTCATATTTATAACACACAAAAATATTCCTGTCACTTATTTCATTTGTGTGTGGGGGGGAGAAAGATGGAGAGGAAGAGGGAGATAGGAAGGGAGGGAGGGAGAGAGAGAGAGAGAGAGAGAGAGAGAGAGAGAGAGAGAGAGAGAGAAAGAATAGATTTATTTTATCAAGGTGGAGTCTCCTGTAGCCCAGGCTAGACTTGAACTTGTTATGTCACTGAGGATGATCCTCCTGCCTCCACCTTGACTGCAGGGACTACAGGCACGTGCCAAGCCCCTCAGCCAAGCTGGCTGTAATTTGAGATTTTTTCATTGTTGGAAAGAATGCAGCTTAAAATGCTAAATTTGAGTATCAGTGGCATTTACATGGTGAGGAAAGGTAATTGAATTACGTGCCATTTTCTTGAAGGTGAACTGATTTCATCTGAACTCGTAAAAAAATACAAATCCTTACCAGACATGGTGGTCTACACCTATAATCCCAGGTGCTCTGCAGGTGGAGACAGAGCCATCTTGAATCTGACACCATGTTGGTTTGTTTTATTAAGATGCTGTCTTAAAAACAAGAAAGCACTGATGGTGTTCTTCAGTTGCAGTATGATTATATGGCATGCTCAAGTTCTGGATTTGATCATTAGTATTGACAAGGGGGTTTGCAGTGGGGTTGTGGCATGTCTTAAGGGTACATATGTTTTACAGGCAACTATGAAATGGGTTGCTTATAATTTCTGGACAACTTGTATTATCTGCCTTGTATTTCAGTTGAATGCTTTAGATGCTAAACTAGATGCACAAGGGTTAGGCTTTTTTACCTGCTCCCAGTCCCTATGGATACAGACTATAATCCTAGACATAAAGAGACCATATTGAAGCTTGTGGTTTGTGTTGCATGTTATTTCCACTTCCAGGGCCTTTCCCAAGATCTTTAATTTCTGACACCTAGAGGTTGCATTGGCCTTCAAAAGACTCATTGGCTGCAGTTCAGCATTTGTAGTGTATCATTTAGTTTTACTTCTGTGCTCTTTTTTTGTTTTTGTTGTTTGTTTGTTTTAGAGGTGTTCAATGTTAAGCAATATAAATTATTAATGTTTAATCATCTTTGACAATTCCATATTGTTTAACTATATGCGGTTGAAGGAAAAGGTGTCACTGTAGGAAGGGAGTCTGAAAAACTTATCAAGAAGCCAAGCTATAGAATCCTGCTTTGCTCTTCAAGGCTACCATACCAACAACGAATAAGGTGGAAAGTAGTACCTCTAGGGGAGTGAGATGTCAGACACACTAGAAGGCAGAGAGGCCAACCATCCAACATCTGTTCCGTGGGTTCATCAGAAACAAACATTGCATGCCAATCAGCACACTCACTGATGGGTTGAGTGTAAGGAGGTGAAATGAGTCTAGGTGGGCCTCTGGAATGCTGATGTGAGGAAATGAGAATCTGATAGTACAGCTATAGTTTATCCAATGTGAGTGTTCACATTTGAAGCTCAGACCTCTTTCCTGTGGATGACAGTTTTTAGGGTCTGAAAGACTCAGTGATTTATACACTATCATAAAATTCTTTGGCTTTTATCCACCTGTCTCATAATATCTTTACAGGTTATTTTTACATTTTCAAATATTTTATTCACTTTCTTTTTGTTTAAAAATGTTTCTATGGCTCTCTTTATATTAATGTTCTTACTTTTATATGGTTTTGGTTATAATACTTTATATTAGTACTATTTTTCTCCAGGTTTTCCTTGATTAGTTATGGTTTTCAATGATTCAATTAAACATTTTATTCTTCAAACCTACTTTTTTTATTTGATCTTTACTACTACAAATATATTTTTTACTCTCCCCAGTTTCTTTATTGTTGTGGTTTGAGAATATTGCTTTTTTATCTCTATGTATTAAATTATGAAATGGGTACTAAGCTTAGTAGAAATTACATGGGTAACAATACCATTTAATTAGATGAATGCCTTTTATGCTAGCTCAGCAGTTCCCAACCTGTGGGTTGCAACCACTCTGAGGGTCGCATATCAGATATGCTGCATATCAGATATTTACAATATAATTCAAACAGTAGTAAAATTATAGTTGTGCACACATACACATAGCCCTGTCAACATTATACAACAAGGTCTTTGATTCTTTTTTAATAGTTTTTTTATGGAGAATGAGAGAAATGGGGTTGGTTCAGGGTGATATTGGTGGGAGCATCCTAGCATGTTTACATACAATTGAGGATTGAACACAGGGCATTCTTCATGCTCAAAGCATTCTACTAACTAAGCTACTGTCCAGTGCACAGGTAGATGATTTTTATAAAGTAAAATATTAAAATAAAACAGTGATAAATAATATCTCAAGCACTTTGAACATTGAGTAAATGGATTTTAACATGATCTTTAAGGATAAAGAAGCTTCAAATTATTATTATAAGTTTTCATCCTCATGAAGATATGTTCCAAGTTATGGAAAATATACTAGGAAAGTAAATAATTAACAATAATTATGTCAACTAAATAAAATTGCTGAGAGTTGAAGTGTAAAATGAAGGTTTATGTGACTCTTGGGAAGACTTAGCATTGATTAAACATTGATGACAATAAAAAAGTATAGTTGTGAAGTAGCGATGAATAATTTTATAGTTGAAGGTCACTACAGCGTGAGGAACTGTATCAAAGGGTCACAACATTAGGAAGGCTGAGATCTCGAGCCCCGGGCTTCCTTGCCAGCAGAGTCTTGCCCAACACCCGCAAGGGCCCACACGGGACTCCCCACGGGATCCTAAGACCTCTGGTGAGTGGAACACAGCGCCTGCCCCAATCCAATCGCGCGGAACTTGAGACGGCGGTACATAGGGAAGCAGGCTACCCGGGCCTGATCTGGGGCACAAGTCCCTTCCGCTCGACTCGAGACTCGAGCCCCGGGCTTCCTTGCCAGCAGAGTCTTGCCCAACACCCGCAAGGGCCCACACGGGACTCCCCACGGGACCCTAAGACCTCTGGTGAGTGGAACACAGCGCCTGCCCCAATCCAATCGCGCGGAACTTGAGACTGCGGTACATAGGGAAGCAGGCTACCCGGGCCTGATCTGGGGCACAAGTCCCTTCCGCTCGACTCGAGACTCGAGCCCCGGGCTTCCTTGCCAGCAGAGTCTTGCCCAACACCCGCAAGGGCCCACACGGGACTCCCCACGGGACCCTAAGACCTCTGGTGAGTGGAACACAGCGCCTGCCCCAATCCAATCGCGCGGAACTTGAGACTGCGGTACATAGGGAAGCAGGCTACCCGGGCCTGATCTGGGGCACAAGTCCCTTCCGCTCGACTCGAGACTCGAGCCCCGGGCTACCTTGCCAGCAGAGTCTTGCCCAACACCCGCAAGGGCCCACACGGGACTCCCCACGGGACCCTAAGACCTCTGGTGAGTGGAACACAGCGCCTGCCCCAATCCAATCGCGCGGAACTTGAGACTGCGGTACATAGGGAAGCAGGCTACCCGGGCTTGATCTGGGGCACAAACCCCTTCCACTCCACTCGAGCCCCGGGCTACCTTGCCAGCTGAGTCGCCTGACACCCGCAGGGGCCCACACAGGATTCCACACGTGATCCTAAGACCTCTAGTGAGTGGAACACAACTTCTGCCAGGAGTCTGGTTCGAACACCAGATATCTGGGTACCTGCCTTGCAAGAAGAGAGCTTGCCTGCAGAGAATACTCTGCCCACTGAAACTAAGGAGAGTGCTACCCTCAAGGTCTGCTCATAGAGGCTAACAGAGTCACCTGAAGAACAAGCTCTTAACAGTGACAACTAAAACAGCTAGCTTCAGAGATTACCAGATGGGGAAAGGCAAACGTAAGAATCCTACTAACAGAAATCAAGACCACTCACCATCATCAGAACGCAGCACTCCCACCCCACCTAGTCCTGGGCACCCCAACACAACCGAAAATCTAGACCCAGATTTAAAAACATTTCTCATGATGATGATAGAGGACATCAAGAAGGACTTTCATAAGTCACTTAAAGAATTACAGGAGAGCACTGCTAAAGAGTTACAGGCCCTTAAAGAAAAGCAGGAAAACACAGCCAAACAGGTAGAAATCATTAAAGAAAAACAGGAAAACACATCCAAACAGGTGATGGAAATGAACAAAACCATACTAGAACTAAAAGGGGAAGTAGACACAATAAAGAAAACCCAAAGCGAGGCAACGCTGGAGATAGAAACCCTAGGAAAGAGATCTGGAACCATAGATGCGAGCATCAGCAACAGAATACAAGAAATGGAAGAGAGAATCTCAGGTGCAGAAGATTCCATAGAGAACATCGACACAACAGTCAAAGAAAATACAAAATGCAAAAGGATCCTAACTCAAAACATCCAGGTAATCCAGGACACAATGAGAAGACCAAACCTACGGATAATAGGAATTGATGAGAATGAAGATTTTCAACTTAAAGGGCCAGCTAATATCTTCAACAAAATAATAGAAGAAAACTTCCCAAACATAAAAAAAGAGATGCCCATGATCATACAAGAAGCCTACAGAACTCCAAATAGACTGGACCAGAAAAGAAATTCCTCCCGACACATAATAATCAGAACAACAAATGCACTAAATAAAGATAGAATATTAAAAGCAGTAAGGGAGAAAGGTCAAGTAACATATAAAGGAAGGCCTATCAGAATTACACCAGACTTTTCACCAGAGACTATGAAAGCCAGAAGAGCCTGGACAGATGTTATACAGACACTAAGAGAACACAAATGCCAGCCCAGGCTACTATACCCGGCCAAACTCTCAATTACCATAGATGGAGAAACCAAAGTATTCCACGACAAAACGAAGTTCACACAATATCTTTCCACGAATCCAGCCCTTCAAAGGATAATAACAGAAAAGAAGCAATACAAGGACGGAAATCACGCCCTAGAACAACCAAGAAAGTAATCATTCAACAAACCAAAAAGAAGACAGCCACAAGAACAGAATGCCAACTCTAACAACAAAAATAAAAGGGAGCAACAATTACTTTTCCTTAATATCTCTTAATATCAATGGACTCAATTCCCCAATAAAAAGACATAGACTAACAGACTGGCTACACAAACAGGACCCAACATTCTGCTGCTTACAGGAAACCCATCTCAGGGAAAAAGACAGACACTACCTCAGAGTGAAAGGCTGGAAAACAATTTTCCAAGCAAATGGACTGAAGAAACAAGCTGGAGTAGCCATTTTAATATCGGATAAAATCGACTTCCAACCCAAAGTTATCAAAAAAGACAAGGAGGGACACTTCATACTCATCAAAGGTAAAATCCTCCAAGAGGAACTCTCAATTCTGAATATCTACGCACCAAATGCAAGGGCAGCCACATTCATTAGAGACACTTTAGTAAAGCTCAAAGCATACATTGCACCTCACACAATAATAGTGGGAGACTTCAACACACCACTTTCTTCAAAGGACAGATCGTGGAAACAGAAACTAAACAGGGACACAGTGAAACTAACGGAAGTTATGAAACAAATGGACCTGACAGATATCTACAGAACATTTTATCCTAAAATAAAAGGATATACCTTCTTCTCAGCACCTCACGGGACCTTCTCCAAAATTGACCATATAATTGGTCACAAAACAGGCCTCAATAGATACAAAAATATTGAAATTGTCCCATGTATCCTATCAGACCACCATGGCCTAAGACTGATCTTCAATAACAACATAAATAATGGAAAGCCAACATTCACGTGGAAACTGAATAACACTCTTCTCAATGATACCTTGGTCAAGGAAGGAATAAAGAAAGAAATTAAAGACTTTTTAGAGTTTAATGAAAATGAAGCCACAACGTACCCAAACCTATGGGACACAATGAAAGCATTTCTAAGAGGGAAACTCATAGCTCTGAGTGCCTCCAAGAAGAAACGGGAGAGAGCACATACTAGCAGCTTGACAACACATCTAAAAGCCCTAGAAAAAAAGGAAGCAAATTCACCCAAGAGGAGTAGACGGCAGGAAATAATCAAACTCAGGGGTGAAATCAACCAAGTGGAAACAAGAAGAACTATTCAAAGAATTAACCAAACGAGGAGTTGGTTCTTTGAGAAAATCAACAAGATAGATAAACCCTTAGCTAGACTCACTAGAGGGCACAGAGACAAAATCCTAATTAACAAAATCAGAACTGAAAAGGGAGACATAACAACAGATCCTGAAGAAATCCAAAACACCATCAGATCCTTCTACAAAAGGCTATACTCAACAAAACTGGAAAACCTGGATGAAATGAACAAATTTCTGGACAGATACCAGGTACCAAAGTTGAATCAGGATCAAGTTGACCATCTAAACAGTCCCATATCACCTAAAGAAATAGAAGCAGTTATTAATAGTCTCCCAACCAAAAAAAGCCCAGGACCAGATGGGTTTAGTGCAGAGTTCTATCAGACCTTCAAAGAAGATCTAATTCCAATTCTGCACAAACTATTTCACAAAATAGAAGTAGAAGGTACTCTACCCAACTCATTTTATGAAGCCACTATTACTCTGATACCTAAACCACAGAAAGATCCAACAAAGATAGAGAACTTCAGACCAATTTCTCTTATGAATATCGATGCAAAAATCCTCAATAAAATTCTCGCTAACCGAATCCAAGAACACATTAAAGCAATCATCCATCCTGACCAAGTAGGTTTTATTCCAGGGATGCAGGGATGGTTTAATATACGAAAATCCATCAATGTAATCCATTATATAAACAAACTCAAAGACAAAAATCACATGATCATCTCGTTAGATGCAGAAAAAGCATTTGACAAGATCCAACACCCATTCATGATAAAAGTTTTGGAAAGATCAGGAATTCAAGGCCCATACCTAAACATGATAAAAGCAATCTACAGCAAACCAGTAGCCAACATCAAAGTAAATGGAGAGAAGCTGGAAGCAATCCCACTAAAATCAGGGACTAGACAAGGCTGCCCACTTTCTCCCTACCTTTTCAACATAGTACTTGAAGTATTAGCCAGAGCAATTCGACAACAAAAGGAGATCAAGGGGATACAAATTGGAAAAGAGGAAGTCAAAATATCACTTTTTGCAGATGATATGATAGTATATATAAGTGACCCTAAAAATTCTACCAGAGAACTCCTAAACCTGATAAACAGCTTCGGTGAAGTAGCTGGATATAAAATAAACTCAAACAAGTCAATGGCCTTTCTCTATACAAAGAATAAACAGGCTGAGAAAGAAATTAGGGAAACAACACCCTTCTCAATAGTCACAAATAATATAAAATATCTTGGCGTGACTCTAACTAAGGAAGTGAAAGATCTGTATGATAAAAACTTCAAATCTCTGAAGAAAGAAATTAAGGAAGATCTCAGAAGATGGAAAGATCTCCCATGCTCATGGATTGGCAGGATCAACATTGTAAAAATGGCTATCTTGCCAAAAGCAATCTACAGATTCAATGCAATCCCCATCAAAATTCCAACTCAATTCTTCAACGAATTGGAAGGAGCAATTTGCAAATTTGTCTGGAATAACAAAAAACCTAGGATAGTAAAAAGTCTTCTCAAGGATAAAAGAACTTCTGGCGGAATCACCATGCCAGACCTAAAGCTTTACTACAGAGCAATTGTGATAAAAACTGCATGGTACTGGTATAGAGACAGACAAGTAGACCAATGGAATAGAATTGAAGACCCAGAAATGAACCCACACACCTATGGTCACTTGATCTTCGACAAGGGAGCTAAAACCATCGAGTGTAAGAAAGACAGCATTTTCAACAATTGGTGCTGGCACAACTGGTTGTTATCGTGTAGAAGAATGCGAATCGATCCATACTTATCTCCTTGTACTAAGGTCAAATCTAAGTGGATCAAGGATCTTCACATAAAACCAGAGACACTGAAACTTATAGAGGAGAAAGTGGGGAAAAGCCTTGAAGATATGGGCACAGGGGAAAAATTCCTGAACAGAACAGCAATGGCTTGTGCTGTAAGATCGAGAATTGACAAATGGGACCTAATGAAACTCCAAATTTTCTGCAAGGCAAAAGACACCGTCAATAAGACAAAAAGACCACCAACAGATTGGGAAAGGATCTTTACCTATCCTAAATCAGATAGGGGACTAATATCCAACATATATAAAGAACTCAAGAAGGTGGACTTCAGAAAATCAAATAACCCCATTAAAAAATGGGGCTCAGAACTGAACAAAGAATTCACACCTGAGGAATACCGAATGGCAGAGAAGCACTTGAAAAAATGTTCAACATCCTTAATCATCAGGGAAATGCAAATCAAAACAACCCTGAGATTCCACCTCACACCAGTCAGAATGGCTAAGATCAAAAATTCAGGTGACAGCAGATGCTGGCGTGGATGTGGAGAAAGAGGAACACTCCTCCATTGTTGGTGGGAGTGCAGGCTTGTACAACCACTTTGGAAATCAGTCTGGCGGTTCCTCAGAAAACTGGACATAGTACTACCGGAGGATCCAGCAATACCTCTCCTGGGCATATATCCAGAAGATGCCCCAACAGGTAAGAAGGATACATGCTCCACTATGTTCATAGCAGCCTTATTTATAATAGCCAGAAGCTGGAAAGAACCTAGATGCCCCTCAACAGAGGAATGGATACAGAAAATATGGTACATCTACACAATGGAGTACTACTCAGCTATTAAAAAGAATGAATTTATGAAATTCCTAGCCAAATGGATGGACCTGGAGGGCATCATCCTGAGTGAGGTAACACATTCACAAAGAAACTCACACAATATGTATTCACTGATAAGTGGATATTAGCCCCAAACCTAGGATACCCAAGATATAAGATATAATTTGCTAAACACATGAAACTCAAGAAGAATGAAGACTGAAGTGTGGACACTATGCCCCTCCTTAGATTTGGGAACAAAACACCCATGGAAAGAGTTACAGAGACAAAGTTTGGAGCTGAGATGAAAGGATGGACCATGTAGAGACTGCCATATCCAGGGATCCACCCCATAATCAGCATCCAAACGCTGACACCATTGCATACACTAGCAAGATTTTATTGAAAGGACCCAGATGTAGCTGTCTCTTGTGAGACTATGCCGGGGCCTAGCAAACACAGAAGTGGATGCTCACAGTCAGCTAATGGATGGATCATAGGGCTCCCAATGGAGGAGCTAGAGAAAGTATCCAAGGAGATAAAGGGTTCTGCAACCCTATAGGTGGAACAACATTATGAACTAACCAGTACCCCGGAGCTCTTGACTCTAGCTGCATATATATCAAAAGATGGCCTAGTCGGCCATCACTGGAAAGAGAGGCCCATTGGACTTGCAAACTTTATATGCCCCAGTACAGGGGAACACCAGGGCCAAAAAGGGGGAGTGGGTGGGCAGGGTAGTGGGGGTGGGTGGATATGGGGGACTTTTGGTATAGCATTGGAAATGTAAATGAGTTAAATACCTAATAAAAAATGGAAAAAAAATTAATACAAAAAAGGAATAAAAATAATATTCACAAAGTGAAAAAAAAAAAAAAAAAAAAAAGGAAGGCTGAGATCCACTGCTCCAGCTCATTTCCCAAATCAAGGAGCTTCCTACTTTCTTTCTGGATGGATCTGATAACAGACAAGACTATTTTGCTTTAACACAGAGCATGTATTCCCACTCATTACTGGGAACTTAAAGTGTGAAGAGTCAATGAGGCCTAAGCAAAGACAGGATCCAGAGTCTGATTTGTATCACTAGACATCATAGGGTACTTGGCAATATTTATAATATTGTACTATCTTATGTGTGACTATAGTAAAAGTAATAGTGATAGCATTAATAGTCAACAGTAATGTATATTACTTATCAAGCACTAAATATTTCTTTATTAGACTGCATTGTGTTAATATAGTACTTTCCTATAGTATACTCAAGGGCAGACATTATTTTAAATATATTTGTACATGAAAAGCTGAAGATAAATGAACAAAAGCCTTGGCTTCCAAGCTAGCCACACCTATATTTCAATTTTGGCCTTGCTTCCTGGTAGCTCGATCTTCTAAAATACATGCTTTTGTAACTCTTGACCTTTAATGATATCTTTATATCCCAGTTTCCATAATTTTAGTACTTAAGATACTGAAAGACTGTTGTAGAGTGCAATGTAGATTAAATACATAGCACTTGTAGAATGTCAGGAAATTCTCCTGAAGATCTGTCTGCTCCTATGCCATGGAACAAACTCCCTTCTGCTCCATTCTTAAGAGATTCTCTTGGCACTGCTTTAACCATCCAAATATAGGAAATCCCCAGGAGATGGACCACAGGGCCTTGAGCTTTAAAGATCATTCTAAACTTTTTCTAGAGACCATGATGGCCAAGACAGAGGCAAAGAAGTACCAGGATTTTCTTTTAGGAGCTGGGCTTATCCAATCCCTATGAATTATAACTTCTTCATGTCCAAACAGAATAACATTTGGCAGGTAGAGTTCTTGGAAGGATGAGGGAAAACAGCTTAAATACATAGAGAGAAATTTCTGTAAACATTATCACTCTTATCATATTTTACTTCTTAACCCTGATGTTAAAATAAATCATTACATTATGGAAGCATCCAGGAGTTTGTGTCAGACCTTACTCTTTCCACACATGTCTGCCTTTATCTTGGCTACCAATTTGTTTCCACCTATACATAAGCATTCATGTACAAATGCACACATATAGTTACACATCATAGTCCAAGTGAACTGCTTTAATAACATAACATGTTTGTAAGCATGGCAGTTTACAAACAACAGAAATGTATTCATTATAGATCTGTAGGTTGGAGTCTAAGGTCCAAATTGAGGCACACACAGATATAGGATGTCTGCTGAAGGATTTCTTCTTACATTATAGACTATCATTTTCTTCCCCAACTTCACATGGTATAAAAGCCAAGGCAGCTTTTTGGGTTCTCTTTTACAGAGACACTCATGCCATTTGTTAAACCTGTGCCTCCCTCCATTTCTGTATCTCCCAATAAAGGTTTCTACATCCTAATGCAAGAACTTCTGGATCAGAATTTCAATGGATGAAATATTTTGTGTATGGGGCAAACATCCAAGCTACACATCCCTATTCTTTTCTCGCCATATAAATATATCTGTACACACATATGCATTTACCTCATCCTTCATTTACATTGCTACATAGCTAGCATTATGAATCAGACGCATTGATCCACATGGGAGACCAATTTGTCTCTCAAATAATCATCAGGGCTGGCACCACCCACAATGGGCTGGGTCTTTTCATTAATCGCTAATTAATAAAATATGTTCTAAAGCCAGATCTTATGGAGGCCTTTTCTCAATTGACTCTCCATCATCTTAGATGACTATGGCTTGTGTCAAGTTGATGTAAGACTAGCCAGCACATTTGAGATGTTCTATTCAGGTATTTCTTCCATACTGTAGCAGTGGTTGGGTAGTTGCTGAATTGTTCTTGGCTTGTTCCCTGTGGCTTCATCTCTTACAAGGTAGACAGTAGTACACCTTCCCCAACAACTTAGCTTGAGATAACAATTTTCCCATTCTGACAGGTATTTTGTGCATCACCAGACCTGCTACTTACCAAGCCTTGCCTATATTTCTGAACTGTGGGATTCTATTGAAAATCCATTAATACAATGTCACAGGATTTTCCCAGTCCAATTACATTAAAATATGAGTGCAGCAGGAGACCTGTGATTGGATGGGGAAAGGGAAGGCAGAGCTAGGCGTTACAGGGACAGAGAAGGACAGGGGAGGGAAAGAGAAGCCAAGATGGAGGCATACAGACAGGAGGAAGATCCAGAACCAATGTGGTCTTAAATAGTCACAGGTAGTTATGACATCATAAAGGATAGAATAATTGAGATAATTTGTCTAATCTAGCTGGGCAGCTTTATTTTTTTATCAATTGGTTCCAAAATTATTGTATTGGCATCTTGTGAATTGAGAATTTATTGATATATAAATCTGACTTGTTAATTATAAGTTTCTAGAGTTTTGTTTCTACCTGGTTGTTGGGTGTTTTGGTGGCTGACTGCAGGGTGGACGGTCGTTGCATAGGGCTGGTATGGCAGTGAGAAGAACTCCGGAGCTCCAGCCCCGTCAGAGAGTTGGCGGGCAGAGAGTAGCCAGGATGGAGTGCTTGAACTTGGAGGTTCTCTTTAAATATTTCCTGCAACAATAAAATCCCTTGACTATGTTATCAGTTTCCTGCTAGGGTCTTAGAAGCGAGATTATGTTTTCTCCATGAGTTTAAAAAGAACTATCATTAGACAATCTATGCTTTTTTTTTAAACTGTTGTATAACCTTTAAAATGTACTTCTCTTTTATTTTTGACCATTACGTGCAGTATGGATAAGTCCTGTGTGGTGGCAGCTGGGTATGGTGTGCTTGTTGTTCAAGGCTTTGATCATGTTACTGTTAGCAACATGAATAATGCAGGAGTCTGTTGAATGTGAGCTCTGCAATGATCTCTCTTCAGTAACCAATCTATGTTCAAATAGCCTCAGTTCTCATCTGGGAAGAGAGCCCATTCAAGTTGGAATTCCTTCCAATGAATGGAATTTTAATTGACATTTTGATCATCTAATTGTATTTCTCAATTACTATCTCAATGAGAGCCTTCCTCAAATATTTTTTTCTGCTGACTGATTAAATACCCATACTGTTCCAGAAAAGCAATTGACTAAATTTTTCAGTTTTCAGCAATGTTGTTAACTAATTGTTCTTAGGTTTTTATTTGCTTCTGACTCTTCAGGGAATCCTCACTAAAAGCTAGATAAATCTCCCATAATAAACAACATTTCAGCCATCTTACAACTGAACTGAAAACTTCCATAGCCTGGGGAAAAATGCTGAAAATTCATGTGATTTTTCTTCAGATACTCACAGCCAACCATTGAACTGAACCCTGGGACCGCAGTGGAAGAGTTCAGGGAAGGACTGAAGGAGCTGAATGGGATTGCAGCCCCATAGTAAAAACAAGATCAACTAACCAGACCCCACAAAGCTCCCAGGGACTAAACCACCAACCAAAGAGTACACATGGAGGGACCCATGGCTCTAGCTACATATGTAGCAGAAGATTGCCTTATCTGTCATCAGTGGGAGGGGAGGTCCTTGGTTCTGTGGAGGCTTGATACCCCAGTGTAGGGGGATGCTAGAGTGGTGAGGCAGGAATGGGGGGTGGGTGGGGTACCTTCACAAAGGCAAAAGGGGAGGGGGATAGAATGGATGGTTTGTGGAGGGAAAACTGGGGAGGGGGACAGCATTTGAAATGTAAAAAAATAAAATAACCAATAATAAAAGATTTATTTACTGTGTGTGTGTGTACCTATGTGAGAGTATGTGCACCATGTTGCTGCAGAAGCCCATGGAACCCAGAAGGAGGTGTCAACCCTCTGAAATTGGAATTAGAGGTGGTTATAATCTACCATATGGGTTCTGATAGTCAAGCCTATTCTATAAGAGTGGTAAGGTCTTTTAACTATGGAAGTATCTCTCCAGTATTTCTTTTCAATCATGATGAATAGGCACATGTTATGCTAGATTATGTTTTCTCCACGAGTTTAAAAAGAACTATCATTAGACAATCTATGCTTCTTTACTGTTGCATAACCTTTAAAATGTACTTCTCTTTTATTTTTGACCATTACGTGCAGTATGGTTAAGTCCTGTGAAGTGGTAGCTGGGTATGGTGTGCTTGTTGTTCACGGCTTTGATCATTCTTTTCCGTTTAAAAACAATATAGTATGTCTTATTTCAACTTACAGTAGCATTATCTAAACTTAATGGAAAATATTGTGGTTTAACATCCCCCCCCCCCAGAATAACTACAGCCATTTTGTTCCATACCTTCCAGCTATTTTATATTGTTATTTTAACATGCCTGTCAGTTGTTGACACAGAAAAAGAACTTGACTCAGAACAAAGTCATGCTGATCACATATTCTGTACTGTACTGTACTGTACTGTACATCCCGAGCTTTGTTAATCTTAAGGAATTCCACAAAGCTTTATGTAGGACCCATCAAAGTCAATACGAACTTTATCAAGGTCAATACGAACTTTTATGGCTTGAGTGAGAGCTGACACCAGGCAGAACCTCCTGCACCTACGTATGAGCTCATTGTTGGTTTTGTGGCTGATACTGAAAAATGCTACTAATAAGCCAAAAAATTATGATTATAATACTCATGCTCTGTTATCTCAGTGTTCTGAAATTCCCATTCACCACCCATCCACCACCCCTCTTACCTCACTCAGGAGCACTCAGAATAAAGGTTAGCTGATAACACTTTGTCTATGAAGCTAAATTGTAGTACTGTTCTCTTGTTTGCCTTTTAAACTTTTGAACCTGTTCCCCCCCCCCCCCATAAAAAACCTTCCCTGAGAGCAGACTGGTACCACAATTAGGTTCTTGATTCCTTTTTGTGGTCTTGGTCTGATCATAATTAGGGTGCGCATTCAATAAACCATCCCATCGTCTGACTGAGATCAATGATCATGTGGTTTGTGGAGCAATTCCTAGACCACAACAGAAAATAGTTTTCTGGATTCTACAGATCTATCATTATTTGTTTGTGACCTGACCTTTGTGGGCCTTGCATGAGTTCGTGGGGAATTTATTCCTGTGATTGGCACTTGACAAATTCCCAATCAAGTGTGACGCATACTTCCAGATTTTTCTTTATTATCTCATGTCATCCCTACATTATATTATAGCCATTTATTAATGAGTACATAGACTTTTCGAGCACACCAATTAACTGTTTAAGTTAACTTGTAAATGGAGTTTTTAGAATTCTAATCTGTTCTGTCTTAGTGATTTAAGTTACTGCATTAAAAGTCAGTGTATGCAAAGAGAATTTGGGGTGAGGCGCAACACACAAAAATCGTAAATCCATTACGGAGAGCAATCCTCAGACTTTTGCCAGCTCAATCCTCAATATTTCAACAACAACAACAACAAAAAAAAACAAAACCAAAATAAAACAAGACAACAAAAACCTTACTGACTTGATAATATCAAGCTCATATAACTTGATATTAACGTAAAGAAACATGACGTTCAATGACAGAGAAAATAAGCTCTCCCAGATCCTCCATTTTGATGGTGTAATTTTTGTTATGAAATGTTAGGATTACTCTCACTGGGAAATTATATTTTTCAACTACAATGAAAATAGCGGTTCAATGCTAATTACATTAAGTGAAAGACATTGTCTTTGGCAGGCATTTTCTAACACCCAAGGGTTTTGGCTGCATATTTGCCTAATAAGTAAATTGTTTTAGTTAATTCTGCAGCTGAGTTTTCTTGCTGGCCCCCAGAAGCCTGTGTTGTACTTTTTGACATTGGTGGGATATTACTACACCTGTTTTGAACAGTTTTCACATCTCAGTGTTTGATGCAGAACTCTATAGATGCCAGGTAGCTTTTTACACTCTGGAGACGACCCAGAGCTTAGTCCTGGAGGAAATACTCACTTTGTCAGCAGGGCTTAGGTGGCCTGTTTCCAGGCATTGTGGATGTAAGCTCCCATTTCCGGTGGGCATGGCAATCGTAGTGACAAACACTAATTGGGCACATATTTTGGCAGGCTTGGAGCTTGGTTCTAGTTGAGTTCTTTCAGTGCCAAATGTACCATCTGGTCTCCTGATTACACAGCAGAAGGAATCCTTACCAAGCAGGATCTCTCAGTCCTAGCCTCCTGGTCCTCCCTGAGACTGACTTGGGAGTGCTTATCTACTTGCTTCTCTGGTCCTCTGACATTCTTCCCTGAAGCCACATCATCATGATCTTTCTAAGCTCACAAGTACTCAAGGTGATATTCCCCTGGTTTACTTACCTTCGTTGAGGTAGTATTGATGATAAGAAACACCTGTTTAAAATTTAATGCGTATTTACTCTGCAGTTTTGGAGATAAATAATACAGTAAATATTCATGAGCTGTTGATGGTCCACAGAACACTGTGCACCTAAGGATGTCACAGGCCTCTAGTCATTGTAGCTTGGTGTGCAGTGAGGCAAGTATGGTCTGAGGATGACTGATTTTCCTGGGAATCTCAAGGATGCTCCATTCACACTTACCATTTTCATTAGGTTTGAATGGTGTATTGCAGTTTTTTTAATGGTGAGTGAGGAGAAGGACAGAGGAAAGTTTAGGCACTGGATGGAGATCCTGTGTAAAATTCTAAGGAAGAGGGGAGTGAACAATTCAGGAAGTTACAGTAGGAAGAGACAACACTGGGAGGAGCTGCCATTTGTGAGCCGTGCTGAGAGTGTGGGTTTTATGTCAGTTGTGAGAAGACTGCTTAACACTCCATATGTTGTATGCAACAAAACAAAGATAAATCCATGGCAGGGAGTCAATTAAGTGAGAAGAAAAAGAGCCTTTAAGTAGGAAGCTAAAAGTTTTGCAGGCTGGTTAAAAGAGCGAGAGCACTTTTTTAAATAGCATTTATTGAAAACACAATTTATGGTCAGTAGAAAGCAATGATATTACTTGTTGTGTGAGCCATTTCATCTCTTACCTGAGCTGGTGTTTAGACTCCTGTGCTAAGACAGGCTTTTTTTTTTCTTTTCCCCCCTGAGGAGCTGTTTGAGAATCTAATGTAAGCCTTAACCATAGCTATCATTTAGGGATGAGTTTGGGGCATTTTCTTCTTCTTGAATTAGTAAGTACATTTTTTATTGTTATGCCATGGTATAGATCTGTTACTTATGTTGTATTCTTAGTAAGATGAAGTGATATAAATAAGTAAATATGATCAAAATCCAAATAATTCATAACATGGGCATTCATATGTTATACAATGAATATGGACACACACACACACACACACACACACACACACACTTAATGAGACAGAAGCTATCCTGGCACACATCATACAATGAAGCCTGAATAACTGGGTAAAATACAGTTCTGAAAATGGACAGAACTAAACTTGTTCTCTTCAGTTCTCTGGCATGCCCATGTTGATGTGGAGTCCATGAAGCACACAGTGCCAGTCCTGGAAATTCAGTGAACAGCAAGTCCCAAACACACCAGGATTTCATAGTCTCCAGACTAAGAGTTTTAGATACTGTTTTCTCAGTGATCAGCAAGTCTACAAGGCAGAAGGGAACAGAAGTCTCTCTCTCTCTTTCTGTCTCTCTGTTTCTCTGTCTCTCTCTGTCTCTCTGTCTCTCTGTCTCTCTCTGTCCCTTCCCCTCTCTCTCCCTCCCCTCTCCTGTCCCCTCCCCTTTCTCTTTCTCCTTGCTCTTTGTCTTTCTCCCATCTCCCCCTCCCTCTGTCTTAGTGCAGACTTTTGATTCTTTTAAAACATTACTGCCCTTTTCTTTTTTAAATTTAGGGATAAATTTAGCAATGACTAACTGCCTACACAGTGCGCGATATATAATCCTACTAA
The DNA here is from genome assembly GCF_000001635.26 of Mus musculus. NCBI lineage: Eukaryota > Metazoa > Chordata > Mammalia > Rodentia > Muridae > Mus > Mus musculus. The sequence goes on from NC_000071.6 coordinate 68,151,965, forward strand.
TATCCTATTACCACTCTTTTCAGAATTATATTCATTTTCAATAAAAATGGCTCAGAATCAATTATAAAACATAGAACAAATATTTACGTTATCCAGGAAGCTTTGGTAAACTGGACCATATAACTGCATGCTTCCCTTCTGGTAGCTTGTCATTGAATGGTGGAGTTATAGATGAAAAGTGTCAAACTCTGTTATTCTTAGTCAAATACAAGAAAAATGATATTTATCACCAGTTTCAGTGTTTAAGGTGGTACACTCTCTGTTGTGGACTTAGGGGTATTTTGGTGATCCGATTAATAGATTGGATACATTTGGCTGAAAAGGGGAGTGGCTAAGACTTTTGGAATACTCAAATACTCAAAGAGCAGAGCAGCAAGAGTCTACTGCCATTAGTACTCGGAACCTCAGCATGGAAGGAAATGGTCCAGTTAGGCTGAGATCTTCATTCGGGCTGCTGCTCTTAGGAACAGAGAGAGGAACCTCAGAACATTCTTGTCCATCCCCACTCCAAGATTTTACACATTAACAGGCTCAAAAGACAGAGATGTGGGGCTCAGTGGAGAGCAGGAGATTTGGGTTACCGTTGCTGCACCTCAGCCCCTGATACAGAGAGTAGAAACTGGCTTTACCACACAGATCTGAGCACTAGTTAAGGAGTCATTCTGGGGACTCGTAGGGTGGGTGCAGCAGGTGATGAAGGGAAGCAGGTATTGGGGTGTCTGCTCTCTGCAACTGGGAAACCTTTTAAAAATCTGAGCACTTGGTATTCCACCTATTCACTAGACATGCGGTTATCTTGAGGGTAAGGATTATGCCTGTTCCTGCCCCACCCCCCGCCCCCTTGCCCCAATCTTGATATGAGCAAAGCTTGATATTCTTCTGTGGGGTAGAATCTATGCTCCGGAAATTATTTGGCTAAGGAAGAGAGGATTCCATGCATTTAAAGGCAATGAACTAGATCCTTTCTCAGCACATACTATGTTCTAAACAACTGACAGAGGCATTGCTAAGAGCTGGGAAGCCGACTGGCCATAGGTTTTATGGGGCATTCATTTTGTTTGCTGTCTTTGCAGTGCATTTTCTTTCATTAGAGAAAAATGAGCTGTATATTCTCCTTGCTGCCTGAGTTCTTGCACCACATTCCCCAGAGGGTTTCCCCATTTTAGCCTGGCTAAGTCAGGAAAGGAGATGGAAAGCTGCAAAACTAAAATATTACTGGTTTTTTGAGTTTCAGCCATTAACGTTTTGGCGATGGGCTTCTGTCACCGGTGTTGTTATGTTGGCTGTCATGTCTGTCTGTGTTGTGTGCCTGGCATAACTATCAGCAAGTAAATGAGTATAACCTACCTCCTAGGCTCTGTGCATTTTCTGCCTCGCTGTCCATCCATCTGTAGTGGATTTTAATATATTGATTTGACATTTCTGGTGCTGATATTTGTTAGGAGGTAGAGTGCCCTGGAATGAAACGGGGCTAAGAGGTTCCTAGGCAACAAGGGGAAATAACCTGTCCATGCTTAGAGGAGTCACATGCTCTTCATGACCTGAAGAAGTGACGAAAGGACCACTGTTGCTAACACAAAAAGTCAACCTGCAGCCTCAGCAAGTAGATCCTTAGCCCAAACTTGCATCCTTTATCTGTTCTTTGCAATCATATCAATTCTTTTAGAATTAATGTTCAATTCTCCAGGGGGATGCTCTTTGACGTATGTTCACAGAAAATATACTTTGATCTCCCAGTAAACTAAGATGTCATTACTTCTTTAAAAGAATATTAGCAATGTCTACCACAAGTTAAAAAAAAATATGGTATTATCTTCTTCCCTGACTTGTTTGGCTCTTCCTCTAAGCAATGCAGGGACCATGTTATGAAGTTATATACAAGGGAGATATGGATTCAGCCTTTAATTAGTAATAGTCACTCACACTTTCCTCTCTTCTCCCTGTGCTGTGAAAATGATGTGTAAGATTAGGGAGGGAAGATGAAGATGGTGATTGGTTGGTTCGTTGGTTGGGTGGGTGGGTGGGAAGCACCCTCACTGAGGCAGGGGGAGGGTAATGACATAGGGGTTTTCTGAAAGGGAGACCTGGAAAGGGAAAGACATTTGAAATGTAAACAAAGAAAATAGCCAATAAAAAATAAGAATGTTAAGAAGAGGTTAATAAGGAGAGGCAACTGTTTTATTTATAATAGCCAGAAGCCGGAAAGAACCCAGATGCCCCTCAACAGAGGAATGGATACAGAAAATGTGGTACATTTACATAATGGAGTACTACTCAGCTATTAAAAAGAATGAATTTATTAAACTCCTAGGCAAATGGATGGACCTGGAGGACATCATCCTGAGTGAGGCAACCCAATCACAAAAGAACTCGCACAATATGTACTCACTGATAAGTGGATATTAGCCCAGAAACTTAGAATACCCAAGATATAAGATACAATTTGCTAAACGCATGAAACTCAAGAAGAATGAAGACCAAAGTGTGGACACATTACCCCTTCTTAGAATTAGGAACAAAATAACCATGGAAGGAGTTACAGAGACAAAGTTTGGAGCTGAGACGAAAGGATGGACCTTCTAGAGACTGCCATATCCAGGGATCCATCCCATAATCAGCTTCCAAACGCTGACACCATTGCATATACTAGCAAGATTTTGCTGAAAGGACCCAGATATGGCTGTCTCTTGTGAGACTATGCCGGGGCCTGGCAAACACAGAAGTGGATGCTCACAGTCAGCTATTGGATGGATCACAGGGCCCCCAATTGAGGAGCTAGAGAAAGTACCCAAGGTGATAAAGGGGTATGCAATCCTATAGGTGGAACAGTAATATGAACTAACCAATACTCCGCCCCCCACCCCCCGGAGCTTGTGTCTCTAGCTTCATATGAATCAGAAGATGGCCTAGTTGGCCATCAGTGGAAAGAGAGGCCCATTGGTCGTGCAAACGTTATCTGCCTCACTACAGGGGAACGCCAGGGCGAAGAAGTGGGAGTGGGTGGGTAGGGGAGTGGGTGGAGGAGCATGTGGGGGACTTCTGGGGTAGCATTGGAAATGTAAATGTAATAAATACCCAATTAAAAAAACACTCATATTATGAAAAAGAATTAAAATTTTATGCAATGACAAAGTCCCTTAGGACTCAGAGAAACTTTAAATAAAGACCTTCAGCAGTAAAAAAAAAAGTTCAAAGAATCATAATGAATATGTAGGGATGTGCATACAGGGCTCCAATCCTTGCTTTCACAGGAAGTGTTAGAAGTTAAAAACATCAGCTCTGTAACTTCCCCTCCTTGTGTTCCAACTCCTTTTATGCTCTCTCCGTAGAAGACTTTGGGGTTGCTATTTAATTTTATTAGGGGTCAATTCCGACTAATAGCAGAGTCTTCTGTATTAAATGAGGTGAAGGTTTCTCTCTGACAATAGTGTTGGTTGAATGATGATTATATGTTTTTTTTAGCTGATACGTGCATGACTTCAAAAATGGCCATGTCCAGGATGTCTAGGAGAGGGCAGAGATGATTCAGGCTGTGGATTTGCTCAAAGTCCTCTTCTCCAGAAGGAACATCTGACAATAGGTTCCGTGTGTGTGCTGTATGCATGCCTCTCTGGAACTGATGTGACAGCTAGTACATCCCAAAGCTTGCCCATTGGCAGCCTTCTCTGTTCCTAACGTGACCCTTGACACAGGAGTGGGTATGCAACAGTAAAACTTTCTGGTCTTTATATTTCACTTTTCTCAGAGCTGAGGAGAAGATTGTGTTTATTATGTTATGAGTTAACCTTTCCTGACTACAACTTTGGCATTTCAAATACTAACACAACTAATTTTCTTTTCTCCCTAACCCTCTTGTTAATAGGGTGCTGAGAAAATTTTGTCAATGAATGAATCAGGAGAACTGCAAGACCTTTTAACCAAAATTGAGGTAATTGTGCTTTTAACAACTCATTTCTAGTAATCAAAATGTTAAGCACATTCTGACTGTAATTGGTTCCCTAGCTGAATTTTTATCCTATGTTCTTACAAATATATAACATTATATGTGTGACAGTTGTAATTGGGTACCACCTGCCATTACATTTGCTCCAAGTAGGGTGATTTAAACATCTGCTTCTAACCACCTCATCCTATTAACTGAACTTTTTAGTTGGCTTTATCTGAGACTAATTATAATAGAGGTATTGGTGAAGTATTAAACTAGACAATTTTTTTAAAGCACACTTATTCCCATGGACTTACTCATATTTATGAAGGAAAAAAGAACACCATTACTATGAGGCATGTTTTAGTTTTTGTTTTTACCTTTTACAATTATAGCATCAGAGACACAATTATTCAAATATATAGTGCCTTAAATTGATGTGCAACCAGGAAACCCTCAGCATTTCTGTGGTGAATGATTGTAGCAGCCTGTTTCTTCCTGTGTGTAGGGAGACCATATGCTTTATCACCCAGATGGAAACAATTTTAAGATTGGAAATTACACATTCATAATTATCCAGAGTGTTCCCAGGTGAACAAGGCTGGCCAGCACCTACATGCTTTTACTGGCTCTTCTTGTTATCACCTTATATTTGATTCTCTCACATACCTTCAACATCAATCAAGGCTAAGATCTCTGTTGCCTCTTTCCTCTCTTAGAACCACTCATTTATGCAAGGTGCCTACCCAGAGTGTTATTGTCCCAGTTCCTCATTGCACTTCACAATCTGCAAGATCTATTTTGTCTATCTGTGGTACTACTTCTAAAAATACTGTCTAGTCTTTCCTGACTTCTTATCTCCATGAATTTTTATACTGTGTGGTTGCCAAAGGGATTCCTTTTGTCCCTTTTATTTTGGTTTTTAATTTTATCCCAAATGAGCTACTTCTTACTTTTAATAGTCACTTTTATTGATATTTAGTCTTTATCAGAAGGAAAAAATGTGTTCAATCAATTGACAAATAGTCCAAATAGCTATGATTTGCAAGCATTTTCCTTTGGGAGACAACAGTTTCTGTTTAAAGATTTGCTTGCATACAGCAATAACTAAGAACAGTTTGGTGATACTTTCTGTCATAATAGTAACATTACATTTGTACAAAGTGATCCAATAAAGGTGACAGTCAGAGAAGAAGTCCTTCTGAACATGGAGGGTTCCTGGGATGCAGGAGTAGAATATGCCATGATCTGAATTCCTAAATTTCCCAACCATTCACAATTTGTAAATTTTGAAATATTGTTTGAAATTTGAGAATTTTAGCTGGAAGATCAGATCTAATGATGGTTATGTGACTTTGGACATGTTCCTTGACACCTTGGAGTCTTGATAACTTTAGGTATCAAATGAGAGTATGCACTGGCTTGTCTAAATTTTCATTCAGCTAAAAAATATTTGCATGAGTAGATTACTTTCTTTCTGTTCCTATAGACTGCTTCAGTTCCATAAAGTCATTAATTTAGGTTAATGTGTATCTTTTTATTCAACCTACATAATTTGCATAGTGTATATTATTTAATATTATATAATTTTCTGAGCATATTTTAATGTTATACACTGATATTACAGAATACACACATTTGATTTTATATTGCTATTTGAACATTTAAGCATTTACTTTAATAGCTATATACCTCTCCAATACAGCTCTTTCTGGTAGCTCTTGCTTCTACAATGGAAACACTTTCTGACTGAGCTGTCCAAGATAGTAACTACTGGCTACCAGTGCCTATTTGAATACAGAATATGGTTTTGTGTCTGAGAAACTGCTTTTTTTTTGAGATGGGAATCTCATTTAGATCAAGCTACTTTCCAACTCCCAACATAGTTGAACTACTCCTGATTCTCTTGCTTACACCTCCCCAAGAAACAGATTTTTGCATTTTATTATTTTTTTATTCCAGTTGAAATATTAATAGCCTTATGTAGATAATATTGTATTAGATGGTTTAATATTAACTTGATACAATTAGATTTATCAGAGAGGATGGACCCTCAATTGAAAAAAATGCTTCCATAAGATCAGGATGTAAAGCATTTTCTTAATTAGTGATCAACTGAAGAGGGTCTAGCCTATTGTGGGTGGTACAGTTCCTGGCCTGGTGGTCCTGGGTTCTGTAAGAAAGTAGGATGAGAAAGCCATGTGAAGCAAGCCAGTAAGCAGCATCCATCCATAGCCTCTGTATCAGCTCCTGCCTCCAGGTTCCTGCCCTGTGTGAATTGCTGTCTTGTCTTGGTGATGAACAATGATGTGAAAGTTTAACCTGAGTAAACTTTTTCCTTGCCAACTTGCTTTTGGTCATAGTACTTTGTCACAGCAACAGAAACCCTAAGAAAAGCATTTTAAATCTATACATTAGTAGTGTCTTTCAGAGTCTTATAAGATGAATGAGCTTTGATAGTTTTCTTTGTATAGATATGTAATTGACTTGAACGCTCTCAACATTTATTTCTTTGTATCTATGACTCTTTTATTCTGCCAGTTAACATCAACATACTAGATTAATGTAACTGCTCTTTCTCTTTCAGCTTCCAGGGTTTTATAGAAAACATTTTCTCTGTTTGTCTCTGTTTTACAATCAGTGCAATAAAGGTAAAAATATTAAGAGTATTCCTAGTTTTGAAAAGAATGGTGTGCTAATGTCTTCTATACTTATAGCAATTTTAAGGTACTACAGTTCAGTTGGACCTCTTGTCTGAAGGGCAAAACTGGTAAAGAATTGGTAGTCATTCAGGAAATCCTTGAACTATGCCCATGAGGGAACTAGGGTTTAATGAAAGACAACTTAGATAAAGAAACAGGCCCTAGAGGGTATTAGATGATTGTTGAGTCTGACCAGCAGCTCACATGTCAGGGTTCGAGCCTGAAAGGCATCTTGGAATCTGGAAGAAAAGAGGGAAATTAGGCGGCATGAGAAAGGATGGAGCTAAGACAAGGGTTCTGATCAAAGCTCAATTTTACTATTTGGAGACACGGGGTTATGATGAAGGGGGAGGGGCCCATTCCTGCCAAATCATCTTTGGAGTCCAGTTGCAGGTGACCACGTGTTGGCTCTGGAACAGCTAGGAGGCAGGAGCAGCAGTGGGAGTGGCAGAATGATAGGGTGGCATGCTCTACCCCCAATGATCTCCTGGTGAAAACAGTCAAACCTGATCAGCCAGATTTCAGGCTGAGGGGGGGGGGGGAGTTACAGATGATCAGTAAAAGTGGATGATTCTACGATATTCAAATCTGAACCATCCAGTACTTCTGGTTAACTTTTTTTTAAATGTTTTTTATTAGGTATTTTCCTCATTTACATATCCAATGCTATCCCAAAAGTCCCACATACCCTCCCCCCCCCACTCTGCTACCCACCCACTCCCAATTTTGGCCCTGGCATTCCCCTGTACTGAGGCATATAAAGTTTGCAAGTCCAATGGGCCTCTCTTTACAGTGATGGCCAACTAGGCCATCGTTTGATACATATGCAGCTAGAGACAAGAGCTCCGGGGTACTGGTTAGTTCATAATGCTGTTCCACCTATAGGGTTGCAGATCCCTTTAGCTCCTTGGGTACTTTCTCTAGCTCCTCCATTGGGGGCCCTGTGATCCATCCAATAGCTGACTGTGAGCATCCACTTCTGTGTTTGCTAAGCCCCGGCATAGTCTCACAAGAGACAGCTATATCTGGGTCCTTTCAGCAAAATCTTGCTAGTGTATGCAATGGTGTCAGCATTTGGAAGCTGATTATGAGATGGATCCCTGGATATGGCAGTCTCTAGATGGCCCATCCTTTTGTCACAGCTCCAAACTTTGTCTCTGTAACTCCTTCCATGGGTGTTTTGTTCCCAATTCTAAGAAGGGGCAAAGTGTCCACACTTTGGTCTTCCTTCTTCTTGAGTTTCATGCATTTAGCAAATTGTATCTTATATCTTGGGTATCCCAAGTTTCTGGGCTAATATCCACTTATCAGTGAATACATATTGTGTGAGTTCCTTTGTGATTAGGTTACCTCATTCAGGATGATGCCCTCCAGGTCCATCCATTTGCCTAGGAATTTCATAAATTCATTCTTTTTAATAGCTGAGTAGTACTCCATTGTGTAAATGTACCACATTTTCTGTATCCATTCCTCTGTTGAGGGGCATCTGGGTTCTTTCCAGCTTCTGGCTATTATATAAATAAGGCTGCTACGAACATAGGGGAGCATGTGTCCTTCTTACCGGTTGGAACATCTTCTGGATATATGCCCAGAAGAGGTATTGCAGGATCCTCCGGTAGTACTATGTCCAATTTTCTGAGGAACGGCCAGACTGATTTCCAGAGTGGTTGTACAAGCTTGCAATCCCACCAAAAATGGAGGAGTGTTCCTTTTTCTCCACATCCTTGCCAGCATCTGCTCTCTCCTGAATTTTTGATCTTAAGCATTCTGACTGGTGTGAGGTGGAATCTCAGGGTTGTTTTGATTTGCATTTCCCTGATGATTAAGGATATTGAATATTTTTTCAGGTGCTTCTCTGCCATTCAGTATTCCTCAGGTGAGAATTCTTTGTTTAGCTCTGAGCCCCATTTTTTAATGGGGTTATTTGATTTTCTGGAGTCCACCTTCTTGAGTTCTTTATATATGTTGGATATTAGTCCCCTATCTGATTTAGGATAGGTAAAGATCCTTTCCCAATCTGTTGGTGGTCTTTTTGCCTTATTGACAGTGTCTTTTGACTTGCAGAAGCTTTGCAACTTTATGAGGTCCCATTTATCGATGATTCTCGATCTTACAGCACAAGCCATTGCTGTTCTATTCAGGAATTTTTCCCCTGTGCCCATATCTTCGAGGCTTTTTCCTACTTTCTCCTCTACAAGTTTCAGTGTCTCTGGTTTTATGTAGAGTTCCTTAATCCACTTAGATTTGACCTTAGTACAAGGAGATAAGAATGGATCAATTCACATTCTTCTACATAATAACTACCAGTTGTGCCAGCACCATTTGTTGAAAATGCTGTCTTTTTTCCACTGGATGGTTTTAGCTCCCTTGTCAAAGAGCAAGTGACCATAGGTGTGTGGGTTGATCTCTGGGTCTTCAATTCTGTTCCATTGGTCTACTTGTCTGTCGCTATACCAGTACCATGCAGTTTTATCACAATTGCTCTGTAGTAAAGCTTTAGGTCAGGCATGGTGATTCCACCAGAGGTTCTCTTATCCTTGAGAAGAGTTTTTGCTATCCTAGGTTTTTTGTTATTCCAGATGAATTTTCAGATTGCCCTTTCTAATTCGTTGAAGAATTGAGTTGGAATTTTGATGGGGATTGCATTGAATCTGTAGATTGCTTTTGGCAAGATAACCATTTTTATTATATTGATCCTGCCAATCCATGAGCATGGGAGATCTTTCCATCTTCTGAGATCTTCTTTAATTTCTTTCTTCAGAGACTTGAAGCTCTTTTTTTAAATTTCGTATGTTCCTCAATTACATTTCTAATGCTATCCCAAAAGTCCCCCACACCCTCCCCCCCAGTCCCCTACCCACCCAATCCCATTTTTTGGCCCTGGCGTTCCCTTGTACTGGGGCATATAAAGTTTGCCTGTCCAATGGTCCTCTTGTTCCAGTGATGACCGACTAGGCCATCTTTTGATACATATGCAGCTAGAGTCAAGAGCTCCGGGGTACTGGTTAGTTCATAATGTTGCACCTACAGGGTTGCAGACCTCTTTAGCTCCTTGGATACTTTCTCTAGCTCCTCCATTGGGGGCCCTGGGATTCATCCAATAGCTGACTGTGATCATCCACTTCTGTGTTTGCTAGGCCCTGGTCTAGTCTCACAAGAGACAGCTATATCACGGTCCTTGCAACAAACGCTTGCACAGATCTTTCACTTCCTTAGTTAGAGTCATGCGAAGGTATTTTATTTTATTTGTGACTATTGAGAAGGGTGTTGTTTCCCTAATTTCTTTCTCAGCCTGTTCATCCTTTGTGTACAGAAAGGCACTTCTGATTAACTTTAACCGGAGTTAAATATTCACAGAAATATTTAAATACTGGTTATGTCACAAATATTATGCTTGTCATTTTATATATACTGAGTGATTGAAATAGGTTTTATTATTATTCCCATGATGCCATTAAGGAAAACAATAGAAAGAGACTAAATTACTTGCTCAGGATGTTATAGAAAATAGTTTATTCCTGAATCTGATCAACCTGACTCTAAAGCCCGTGCTATTAATTATAAAGCTATGCTTTTGTGGCTCTCAATTCAAGTGACATACAGGTAAGTGGGACATATGACTTTATCATGACAGGATAAAAGACTCACTGAAAAATTATCTGGTGTATCAGGTGCAGGGAATAAGCTATTCTAATACTGTGGTCTGTTCCTTATGGAACATCCCAGAGGATGGGTAAGTGTTCATTCTATAGTAAGACATTATACAAGTCCTATGAAGTGTGATTTGTATTATTTGGTACCACATGATGGTCATTAACTGCCACTGGTCCTCATAGTCCCAAGTCCCCATCTGAGCAGTTATCCAAAGTGAAGGCGTGGGACAAGACTGAGGAGTTGTATGTGGCCAACAGAAGGAAGTTAGAAAATGGTTGTACATTTTTCCAGTTAAGAATGCTACCATATACACTGTTCAGGTGAACGTTTCTCTGGCATGCTGAGTGGCTGCCACTTATTGGTGGAGATTTCCTGTGTCCCTGTGCACGAGCAACTAGAGAAACAGAGCAGATTTCCATGACACAAAAGCTACACCTTGCCTCACATTTGTATTAATAGAAGTGTTCTCAGAACAGTTTCATCACTGTGCTGAAAGCATCAGAATTAACAGGTGACTCAAAAGCATATTTACTTTCCCTTTACAGAGGAAAGCTCTTAAGTCAGAAGGCTAATATTGATACATTTAAACCAAATAGCCCAGCATGATAGAACATGGTTAAGTCACATGACTATGAATAATTTAAATGGAGACAGCAGCTGGTGAATATGACTTAAGGTAGAGATTTATTAATGGAATAATGGCTTACAGCGTCTCACCTCATTGTGTGCCAGCCAGCCTTCTATTTGTCCTCCGTGGATTAGTTCACTGAATCCTGTCAATAACTGAGAAATCAAAGAAAGATCTCATCTTACAATTCATGGATTCTGAAGACAGGATTTTAAGATGGCCTTGATATACCAGTGACTCTGTCAACATGAAAATGTTGGTTTTAAGTTTTGATATGTTAATTTTCTCTTAGGCAATTTATCACTGTGGCTTTCAGATAAATTATGAAGTCAGAGTAGACTCCTGGTACTACTGGATTTAACATTTGATGCTTTTATTTCTCAAAAGTAATTCTGTAGGCTCTATTCCAGATATATGATATGCAATAAATTCTAATTCTGTTGCATTACAATTTTGAGTTCTATGTACGGATAACTTGATGTTCAGGGTGACTGAGTGATAGAGATAGACAATGAGTCTAGGCAGATGCATAGATCTCATGGTTTGTTTCTGCTGGTTTTTTTGTCATCATAAACATATTTTTCAGGAAAAACATATGCTATTTTAAAATTTCATCATTTACAAGTATCCTAGGATACAGTGGGAGGTGGCTTCAGATAAATTCCACCTGGTGTTCTTTTGTGTTTTTTATTGAAAATGCTGAGGCACATTAAAAAAAAAAACACCAAATAATTTACATTGGTTGATAAGCATCAGTTTTCCAAACATTACTCCTGTTGCTTGACAGCACCTGTCCTGTAGGCTGCCAAAGAGGCTTGATGCCTGTTTACATTTTAATCTCACATAAACGATGAATGGTTTGTATTTTATTCCAAGGAAATTACACACACACACACACACACACACACACACACACACACACACACACTATTTGTGATCTATCTGAAATTCAAATTTAACTGAATATTAATTTTATTTGCAATTTGTGGCAACCTTGTTCTACTAGGAACCCAGACCTATTTACAATCTAGCAGTAATGAATGGAGACCTAGACTCCTGAGCCCTCTAGCTTTCTCTTCTAAGCTATAGCCTGGCCTGATGTCTGTTTTGTCTAGTTGATACAATATATAAAAATATATCTACTTCTATCTATCTATCTATCTATCTATCTATCTATCTATCTATCTATCTATCTATCTATCATCTATCATCTCCCAAGCATGCCTCAAACTCACTATGCAGCCCAGGATGACCTTAATCATTTTATCCTCTTGCCTCTACTTCTGACGTTCTGAGTTTACAGGTATGTACCAAAAAGCTCAGCTTGACATTTTGAATGTATCCTTCTTTCACAATTTTAGTGATGTCAAGAATGTATTGACATAATCATTTTATTTCTGAAATGTGATGACTCCATTACTTGCTAATTCTTTTATATTTAGCTTTTAAAATGTATCTTCCCTCCAAATATTTAGGAATACATTTTAACATTGAAAAAAAAAAGTCCAACTAACCTTTTTCTGTAGGAATCAGTTTTTGCAAAGAACCAAATTACTACTTACATTCAATCAATCTGTTTGGGAAATCATCGAGTCTCTTCAAACTTGATGGCATTTCCAGTTTCCAATTTGTGTCATCTTTATTGGCAACATCTACTTTTCATCAAAATAATTCTGTGCTGTTAAAAATGAGATATTGCATGGGTTTTGCCTCTTACAATAACAGGTACACAAAGAGTAGTTAGTAAGTAGGTCTTGGAGACTATCTATCTATCTATCTATCTATCTATCTATCTATCTATCTATCATCTATCTATCTATCTATCTATCTACACACACATACACATACATATATATTTCTATATATCATATATATGTATTTCATATATACTTCATATATATCTGTATATATATCATATATATGTATGTCTATATGTATATGAAATGAGATCTGAGGATGTATAAGGTATCCTCAATAAACATTCTAATGTTTACTTCCCAAACCTCATTCTGGAATTTACTTAGGCAAAGACAATTTTTTTTATTTATTAGTTTTCTGGATTCTTTTAGTTATAGAAAATAGGGGATTGGAGGGTAAATCCTGTTGGTTCAGGTTCCTTTTCAGTTACATTTTTGGGAGTGCAATTTTGACTCTTTATGCAAATCTTTATGTATCTGTGTGGTTTAAATATATCTGTAAATGTGTGTGTGTGTGTGTGTACTTTTTTTTTTTTTTGCCTACCTTTCCTAAACTTTCACAAAGCCATGTTTTCAAACATTGCTGCTAATTCCTGTACTGAATGTCAGGAAGTTTACATCAGTTCTGTTTGTGTTCATTCTGTAATGGCTTCTAATCACTCCTGGCATGGTGAGTTCCAACAGTGAATTCTGAGAAAGCTTCCATGTTCAAAGAAACAAATTGAAATGAATGTGAATATTTTATAAAACATTGTCTTCCACAGAGCCTGGTTGTATTTATTCTATATTTGAGATCCTTCATCTTTGCTGGAGATGGAAGACTGATAGCCATTAAGAAAGGTTTATGATGTGCATAAATGTCTCAAGATACCGATTTCTGTTTCCTTAAGTATCAAATGATGATAATGATGCTTGAATTGTGTCTTTCTTGAAGATGATGTCTATAGAGGAGGGGGAAGGTGGAAGAAGGAAAAATTGCATAATGATACACTCGAAAGCACTTTCAAAAGATTAAGGAGTTATTCAAATTGGCAACGTAATGATGGATCTTCAGTTGATAGTGGCTCCTTCAAATTTCAGCTCATAGTTTCCTGATTTTTTTCAAATTCTTTATTAGAATTTACTGTTTTATAGGACAGAAAACTTTTATGAGATGCACAAGGTAAAGTTAAAATCATTTTCTTCTCATGAAAAGAAAAATTATCTCGTGTTATATTTGGTTGGCAAAAATGTTTGCATATGATGAAGGTCTTGAAGTCTGTATCACCCAACACAGCCTAACATTGACTAGGCTTTATAAAGCAGGCCTGTGCTGTGGATGGCCAGTAGGGAGGGCAGTGAAAGAGTCCTGCAGTTGCCCTTCCACTAGGTCCCATGGATATCAATGGCTGTTACACTTCAGTGCATCCCATAATTACCTTATACCAATGTTTGCAACACTTTATATCTCTGATTGAATTGTGCATTTTAAAATCTTTTCTGTTCTTTTCTGTTCTTTTCTGTTTCTTGTCACCCTATCAGAGGGTCCAGCATCCGCACGAGTGTCCTTCCTGTGGAGGCTTTGGCTTCCTTCCATGCTCTGTGTGCCACGGAAGCAAGATGTCAGTGTTTCGCAATTGCTTTACGGACGCTTTCAAAGCCCTCAAGTGTACAGCTTGCAATGAGAATGGTCTCCAGCGTTGTAAGAACTGCACCTGCTAACTGGAGCTTCTGCCTAGAGAAAGCCTCATTTCATTAAACAAAGGATAAAATTTGACTTCTAAGCTTTTTTTTTTTTTTTAAAGAAAGTCATGTTTTTAGATTAAACAATAAAGTTTGTATATTATAATTACCTTTGTTTTAAATTTTGGCTACAATCAATTTTTGTTGCTTTACTAAATAAACATGTATTTTTTTCAAGAGCTATCATGGGCCAAGGCCTATACTAGACCCCCCTCCCCCCTGTCCTCCAGAGCTACCAGGAACTAAACTACCAACCGAAGAAAACACATGGTGGGACTCCTGTCTCTAGCTGTATATGTAGCAGAGGATGGCCTAGTCGGTTATCAATGGGAGGAGAGGCCCTTGATCTTGTGAAGGTTCTATGCCCCAGTATGGGGAATGCCAGGGCCAGGAAGCAGGAGTGGGAGGGTTGGGGAACAGGGTGAGGGTGAGGGGATAGGGCAGTTTTAGAGGGGAAATCAGGAAAGGGGATATCATTTGAAATGTAAATTTTAAAAAATCTAATTAAAAAAAAAAAAGAAGCTTAAGAAGAAGGAAGACCAAAGTGTGGATGCTTCAATCCTACTTAGAATAGGGAACAAAAAAAAAAAAAAATCACAGGAGGTAGAGGGAGGGATGGACCTGGGAGAGAGAGAGAGAGAGATGGGAGAGGTAAAAAAGGGAGGCAGGATGAAGTATGGGAAGAGACCTCAGAGAAGTACAGAGAGGGACAGGAAATTGTATAGAAACATGTTGAAAGAGGAGATAGAACCTGTAGAGAACACCTCCACTAGATAGCCACTGCCCCCAGTTGGGGGATGGGGCCTCACACCCATCTCAAAATTTTAAACTCAGAATTCTAAAGAAAAGTCAGGGAGAAAAAAATGGAGCAGAGACTGAAGGAAAGGACATCCAGAGACTGCCTCACCTAGGGATTCATTCCATCTGCAGGCACCAAGCCCCAACACTACTGTTGATGCCTGGCAAGAAGCACTTGCTGACAGGAGTCTGGTATGGTTGTCCTCTGAGAGGTTTTGCCTGCACCTGACTAATTCAGATGCAGATACTCACAGCCAACCATCAAACTGATCCTGGGGACCTCAATGGAAAAGCTAGGGGAAGGACTGAAGGAACTGAAGGGGATTGCAACCTCACAGGATGAAAAATAACAACTAATCAGATCACCCGGAGCTCCCAGGGACTCAACCACCAACCAAAGAGTCATGGAGGGATTCATGACTCCAGCTACACATGTAGCAGATGATGGCCTTATCTGTAATCAATGGGAGAGGAGACCTTTGGTACCGTAGAGGCTTGATGCCCCAGCAAGCATAGTGGGATGCTAGAACAGTAGAGAGAGTTGATGAGTGGGTGGAGGAGCACTCTTATAGAGACAAAAGTGAGGGGGGAATAGGATGGGAGATCTACGGTAAGGAAACAGGGAAGGGGCTATCATTTGAAATGTAAATGAATAAAATGATTAATAAAACTACTTAATACCCTAAAAAGTCATGTTTTCAGATTAAACAATAAAGTTTGGATATTATAGTTACATTTAAAAAAATTGGCTATGATCAATTTTTGTTGCTTTATTAAATAAACATGTATATTTTCTTTTTTTTTCCATTTTTTATTAGGTATTTAGCTCATTTACATTTCCAATGTTATACCAAAAGTCCCCCATATCCACCCCCCCCACTCCCCTGCCCACCCACTCCCCCTCTTTGGCCCTGTTGTTCCCCTGTACTGGGGCATATAAAGTTTGCAAGTCCAATGGGCCTCTCTTTCCAGTGATGGCCGACTAGGCCATCTTTTGATACATATGCAGCTAGAGTCAAGAGCTCCGGGGTACTGGTTAGTTCATAATGTTGTTCCACCTATAGGGTTGCAGATCCCTTTAGCTTCTTGGGTACTTTCTCTAGCTCCTCCATTGGGAGCCCTGTGATCCATCCATTAGCTGACTGTGAGCATCCACTTCTGTGTTTGCTAGGCCCCGGCATAGTCTCACAAGAGATAGCTACATCTGGGTCCTTTCAATAAAATCTTGCTAGGGTATGCAATGGTGTCAGCGTTTGGGTGCTGATTATGGGGTGGATCCCTGGATATGGCAGTCTCTACATGGTCCATCCTTTCATCTCAGCTCCAAACTTTGTCTCTGTAACTCCTTCCATGGGTGTTTTGTTCCCAAATCTAAGGAGGGGCATAGTGTCCACACTTCAGTCTTCATTCTTCTTGAGTTTCATGTGTTTAGCAAATTATATCTTATATCTTGGGTATCCTAGGTTTGGGGCTAATATCCACTTATCAGTGAGTACATATTGTGTGAGTTCCTTTGTGAATGTGTAACCTCACTCAGGATGATGCCCTCCAGCTCCATCCATTTGGCTAGGAATTTCATAAATTCATTCTTTTTAATAGCTGAGTAGTACTCCATTGTGTAGATGTACCACATTTTCTGTATCCATTCCTCTGTTGAGGGACATCTAGGTTCTTTCCAGCTTCTGGCTATTATAAATAAGGCTGCTATGAACATAGTGGAGCAAAACATGTATATTTTCAAGAGCTATCACGGGCCAAGGCCTATGCTTGTGTTGGATTCTAGTGGAAATCATGGAGAACTCAGTAAGAGTCTCACATATCCAAAGCCTGGCTCCCCAAATGTGTCTGAATTTTAAAGGAAAGTAAGTGTAACTTCGTTTCTCCTGCAGGGTCGTCCTTTTGTTCAGGATGATTTATTAGAACTCTCTAGATGTATAATGCATTTGCATGCATGCCTCAACTGCAGGGCATCACAGCTTTGAAAAGTGGGAAATAGTGTAGTGTGTATTCTTAGGCCATAATCTTTCTTTTAAAAAAAGTAATGCAATAGTGTCTGAGTAGATGACTTTAATTATACATTGTCAGTGTCCTCAGATTTTTGGAGGTTAATATACCAACTGCCAGAATAGTTGGGCAGGTGGTCCAATGGATAAAGTACTTGCCATACTGCCTGAGTACCAGAGTTTAAATGCCCTAAACTCACATAATGCCAGATGCACTCGTATTCTCTCATCTGTAATCTCTGTGCCACCACAGTGAGTTGTGAAAGAGAGGCAAGAAAGTCCTTAGAATCTTTGAGTCCGGCTAGCCTGGTTATATGCATGCTTGGATAGGAAACTCTGCCTCAAATAAGGCAGATGATAGGGCAGATAGGGAGGCTGTCCTTGGACCATCACACATGGCACAGTATTCATATACCCCTACCAACATATGTAAATACACAGACAGACAGACAGACAGACAGACAGACAGACAGACAGGCAGACAGATGGATACACACACACCTTGCCAAAGGACATTTCAAGTTACTTTGTGTTTAATTTAAAACACATATTTGATTTGTAAGCATATTATTTCGTGTTGCTGTCGTGGAAAGCCCCTCATAAAATTAGGGCATAAAATTATGCTCTTGAGGTGAACAGAGTAACTGCATAAAGTGTGGCTATATGAAACAAAGCAATATGAGTAGAGCAGATAAAAATGTACTTTTGTGGACTTATTCTCTGCTTATCTGTATATCCATGGATTCACTTATCAGTGATTTTAAGGAATCTCCTCTGTCTTTGTTACTGTCCTATTCCTGTAAGGAAACACTGTGACCAAGGCCACCTATAAAGTATTTCATTGGAGCTTCCATACAGTTTCAGATGGCTTGTCTGTGACCATCTTAGTGGGGAGCATGATAGCAGTCAGTCAGTCATCATGCTGGAGCAAAAGCTGAGAGCTCACATCTGATCCACAAATTACATGGGGCCTGGCATGGGCTTTTGAAACTTCAAACCCACTTCCAGTGACAAACCTCCCGTAACAAGACCATACTTCCCAAGCCTTCAAAAACAGTTCCTCTAATGGGAGACCGAGTATCCAAATATAGGAGTTTATGGGGGCTACTCACATTCAAAGCACCACAACCTCCATAATACCTATGATATAACCATCAAGCGAGTTTGGTCTCCAAAACTCTGGAGTAATCTCTATCTGTCGGGCACGATTGAAAGGAATTCTGTTTTCTTGAAGCCTATAACCCAAGAAAGAAGGAACAAAGGACACAAATATGGGCTCTGTAACACACAGGCAATGAATGTGCTGTGAAGTGAACAACAGGAGGACTTACATGCATGAGTCAGAAACAAAGAATGTGTCCAACAGCTGATGCACGGGCAATGGGAAGCTTGTTGGTCAAAACAAGAGCACAGTGCTTCTGGAAAAGTGCTAAGCTTTGAGCACCTTGAGGTCAGAAAAAAAAAATACATTCAAAGCAGTACAATGACCATCTCATAATAGTGGCACAGTTTATGTTTCTGTCTTCCTGCTAATGCCACATATACACTTGAATTGTGACACATAAACATGTGTTTGAGGCCTTGGAGAGCAAGCAACAGCAGAGATGAGCAAGAAGGAATCCAGCTCCCAAGAAGGAAAAAGGCAGTGAACCTTACATTTCCTAGAGTTTCATCTCGGAGCTTCCTGCTCCAGGATGCACACAGCTCACAAAGCATTGCAGTACCACTAAGTTAAAGACATGTAATCTGTGAAGTGCAGCAGCCAGGGCATTCAGAAGTGAAGTGAAGGTGCCAAAAATATTATTGAAAAGAAGGGAGCCCCCAAATTTTGTCACTAATTCAGTATCATCATCTTAATATTTAACCAGTGGCAGTTAAAATGTGTTCCTGACAAGGCACATAAAATGATGAAAATTGAAGGCAGAGCTTGGAGAAAATATTTACAGTATAAATATTTGTTCCAAATTAAGAGCCAAAGTATAAAAGAACTTTAAAAACTCCAAATAAAAGGATAGTCTACTAGACAAGTTTGCAATAGACACTTCACCAAAGAAGACATATGAATGACCAAGCTCACATGGAAAATACACATCGTTCATTGTACTTATAAGAATTAAAATTACAATGAGGTTCGCAGCAGCCTAAGTTCAATGGTGACTATGGATACGGATGCTGAGAAGTGTTTTCTCCCTAGAGAATACACTTGACAGATTCTAAGAAAGCTAAGCATAGTCTCATTCAATTGTCAAGGATAATACCCATGGTTTATTTGAAAGAAATAAAAACAGGGTCTACACAGCTCAGGAGTTTTATGTGAGCCATTTTTATAATATTTATTTCTATTATTTTCAATTATGTGTATTGTGTATGTGCTGGTGTAGAAGAGTGTAAGTGCTGGCAAAGGACAGGTGAAGATGTTGGATGCCTAGGGTCTGGAGTTACAGGCAGTTGTGAGCTCCCTGAAGTCAGTGTTAGGAACCAAACCCAGGTCTTCTCAAAGGGCAGGATGGGTTTTCAACCACTGATCCATCTCTCCATCCCCAAGAGGGACATAACTTTAGTATGTAAACATCGAGTTATAGAGAATGTCTATTGGTACTAAGATTAATTAACAACTTGTAATGCATTAGTAGAAGCACACAATACCTGCCTAGTAAGACCAAAGTCAGAGCTATATTTCTAGAAATATAATGGATGAATGGCTAGAACATTTAGGTGAATGCACTAAGCCCAAAGCACAAGTATACAATACATGTCATTGAGCACTCTATATTCCCGAAGTTACAGAATGGGTAAATAATAATAATGTATAGAACAATGGTCCCATGGGGGTGAGGAAGAAAAATCAAATAAAATATAATCAGAACAAGAAGAGAGTACAAGATATGTCTACAAGAGAGTTGATCTCTCCTGCCAAGAGGTAAAGAGGAGCTTGACTGAAGTGGCAGGATGTGTTTTCTATCACTGTCATAGTGTCGGAGGTGGTTGTGAGTTCCTACAAAGTAGTTGGTCTTGCTCAGCTCTCCTTCTTCCCCCTCTCCCTTTCTCCTTCCTCCCTCCCTCCCTCTCTGTAGAGGGAATATTGTGTGCATTGTATGGATGCATCACTTGTCTATTAAAAAAATCCATGGCCTATAAGAAAGGGTAGAATAGAAGATGGGACATCTAGTGGGCAGAAGGAATAGAGTAAGGTGCCAGAGCAGTCTCTCTCTCTCTCTCTCTCTCTCTCTCTCTCTCTCTCTCTCTCTCTCTCTCTCTCTCTCTCTCTCTCTCCTTCCATCTCTCTCTTACTCCCTTTCTCTTTTCTGTTTTTTTTTCCTTTCCTTTTTGGGTACTGGTTCAGTTTCAGAAGTTACAACCAGCATCCCCTGCTCTCTCTTCTTTTTTTGTCCAAAGGGCAATAAAGATGGAACATTAGAAAAGTACAAGGAGATATGTGTAAGACAATCTGTGTAAGACTTTTGAGACGACTTAGACAATTAAAACTCCTTTATTAAATGGAAATGAAAGAATATCGTATCTACTATGCTTAACTCACACATTTTTAAAAAATATTTTTTATTACGTATTTTCCTCAATTACATTTCCAATGCTATCCCAAAAGTCCCCCATACCCTCCCCCCGACTCCCCTACCCACCCATTTCCACTTTTTGGCCCTGGCGTTACCCTGTACTGGGGCATATAAAGTTTGCGTGTCCAATGGGCCTCTCTTTCCAGTGATGGCCGACTAGGCCATCTTTTTTTTTTTTTTAAATTAGGTATTTTCCTCGTTTACATTTTCAATGCTATCCCAAAAGTCCCCCATACCCACCCCCCCCCAATCTCCTACCTACCCACTTCCCCTTTTTGGCCCTGGGGTTCCCCTGTACTGGGGCATATAAAGTTTGCAAGCACAATGGGCCTCTCTTTGAAGTGATGGACGACTAGGCCATCTTTTGATACATATGCAGCTAGAAACAAGAGCTCCGGGGTACTGGTTAGTTCATATTGTTGTTCCACCTATAGGGTTGCAGTTCCCTTTAGCTCCTTGGGTAATTTCTCTAGCTCCTCCATTGGGGGCCGTGTGATCCATCCAATAGCTGACTGTGATCATCCACTTCTGTGTTTGCTAGGCCCCTGCATAGTCTCACAATAGACAGCTATATCTGGGTCCTTTCAGCAAAATCTTGCTAGTGTATGCAATGGTGTCAGCGTTTGGAAGCTGATCATGGGATGGATCTCTGGATATGGCAATCACTAGATGGTCCATTCTTTCATCACAGCTCCAAACTTTGTCTCTGTAACTCCTTCCATGGGTGATTGTTTCCAATTCTAAGAAGGGCAAAGTGTCCACACTTTGGTCTTCATTTTTCTTGAATTTCGTGCGTTTAGCAAATTGTATCTTATATCTTGGGTATCCTAAGTTTCTGGGCTAATATCCACTTATCAGTGAGTACATATTGTGAGAGTTCCTTTGTGATTGGGTTACCTCACTCAGGATGATGCTCTCTAGGTCCATCCATTTGCCTAGGAATTTCATAAATTCATTTTTTTTAATAGCTGAGTAGTACTCCATTGTGTAAATGTACCACATTTTCTGTATTCATTCCTCTGTTGAGGGGCATCTGAATTCTTTCCAGCTTCTGGCTATTATAAATAAGGCTGCTATGAACATAGTGGAGCATGTGTCCTTCTTACCGGTTGGGACATCTTCTGGATATATTCCCAGGAGAGGTATTGCAGAATCCTCCGGTAGTACTATGTCCAATTTTCTGAGGAACCGCCAGACTGATTTCCAGAGTGGTTGTACAAGCTTGCAATCCCACCAACAATGGAGGAGTGTTCCTCTTTCTCCACATCTTTTGATAACATATGCAGCTAGAGTCAAGAGCTCCGGGGTACTGGTTAGTTCATAATGTTGTTGCACCTACAGGGTTGCAGATATCTTTATCTCCTTGGATACTTTCTCTAGCTCCTCCATTGGGGGCCCTGTGCTCCATCCAAAAGCTGACTGTGAGCATCCACTTATGTAACTCACACATTTTAAAACATGGGATTAATTAGAATTCACTGAAACCAACTCATTACTGAGACATAAATAAATTACAGTATTAACATAAAAGCCATGCATTAGAAGTATATAATTTTTGACTTAATAAAGAAATGAACTAATTCTATGCCTTGCATGTCTATCCATCCATTTAGAAGGTATCTTAATTATTCTCTACAATATCCTATAATTTTATGTATATACATATATACATGTTTGTATGTATATATGTGTGTGTATATATGTATATGTATACATGGCATATATGCATATAACATGCGTGGCTAGTGTGTGTGTGTTATTCTGTGTGTGTGTGTGTGTGTGTGTGTGTGTGTGTGTGTGTGTGTGTGTGAGTGGCAGATGTGGCAGGTGTGTGAGTACCCTCAGAAGCCCAAAGAGGATTTCCTATGAGTTACTAGCAGTTATGAGTGGCCTGATACTTGGAACTGCAGCCTGCTTGGAACTGAGCTTGGGATTTCTGAAATAGAAGCAAGTATTTTGGCTATACAGTCCAGTCATCAATATTGTGTAATTCTGTAACGGTGTTTCAGAGTTAATTTTGAAAGTCTTGAAACTAAAGTTAATTCCCTGTGTCTTTAGTTTATACGTTTCTAGCAAAATGTGGGAAATCAGTCAGGCAAACAATTTTGTTAAACACAAACAGCTATGTAACCAAAAGAATTGAAACAAAAAATCAAATTCTATTCTGTGTCCCCATCTCTTAAATCTTCACCTGTTCTTCTTTGTAAGTAGTGATTTTAAAGTGTGGCAAAACTACTTACCATCAAAGGGTATATGATGGTGAGATCCAATCTAGACTTCATCCATTAAGTTAAAAACAACAAATCAAATCAAATCAAAACAAAAAGATTTGAGAAAGATCTCCAAAAATGATCTAATAATATGACTTTATGTGTATTTCAAAAATTATTTTCTCTTCCAAGGGTTTTCTAAAATAATTAGCATTAATTATGTAAATGTTTAGGAAATTGATTTCATTTTGTCATTCACAAGCAGAGCTCACACATGGTACAGAAGCCAATCTGGTCTTCCTCATAAATGAAGAGTGAAAATCCAACAAGTGATCTCCTTGCAATATTATTTCAGAATTTTATGACCATTTCTCCAGAAATTTTTATTTCCTCTTTCATTATTAATTTGAGAGTAACTTTCTATTAACATTCAAATTTATAGAATAATTTTCAGTGCATCAAATCTAGTTCTCATAGATTAGACAGTTTACTTTCTCATTCCTCCTGCGTCTTAATAAATTCCTGCAGGGAAGAATGAAGACTGTGTATTACAATATAGAACACACACACACACACACACACACACACACACACACACAAGCAGGCTTTGTGTTCATGTAGCAGAAACATGCAAACAGACAAGAGTGGATCTCTTGCTTGCAGACATTCTGGAGCTTGGGGCAGGGCATTTTTTTATTAGGTATTTACTTCATTTACATTTCCAATGCTATCACAAATGTCCCCCCCCACACTCCCCCACACACCCACTCCCACTTCTTGGCCCTGGCATTCCCCTGTACTGAGGCATATAAAGTTTGCACGACCAATGGGCCTCTCTTTCCACTGATGGCCAACTAGACCATCTTCTGATACATATGCAGCTAGAGACACAAGCTCTGGGGGTGGGGAGGTGGGTACTGGTTAGTTTATATTGTTGTTCCACCTAAAGGGTTGCAAATCCCCCAAGCTCCTTGGGTACTTTCTCTAGCTCCTCCATTGGGGGCCCTGTGATCCATCCAAAAGATGACTGTGAGCATACACTTCTGTGTTTGCTAGGCCCCGGCATAGTCTCACAAGAGACAGATATATCTGGATCCTGTCAGCAAAATCTTACTAGTGTATGCATCTGTGTCAGTGTTTGGAAGCTGATTATGGGATGGATCTCTAGATGGTCCATCCTTTTGTCTCAGCTCCAAACTTTGTCTCTGTAACTCCTTCCATGGGTGTTTTGTTCCCAATTCTAAGAAGGGGCAAAGTGTCCATACTTTGGTTTTCATTCTTCTTGAGTTTCATGTGTTTCACAAATTGTATCTTATATCTTGGGTATTCTAAGTTTCTGGACTAATATTCACTTATCATTGAGTACATATTGTGTGAGTTCTTTTGTGATTGGGTTACCTCACTAAGGATGATGCCCTCTAGGTCCATCCATTTGCCTAGGAATTTCATAAATTCATTTTTTTAATAGCTGAGTAGTACTCCATTGTGTAAATGTACCACATTTTCTGTATCCATTCCTCTGTTGAGGGGCATCTGGGATCTTTCCAGCTTCTGGCTATTATAAAATAGGCTGCTATGAACACAGTGGAGCATGTGTCCTTTTTTACCGGTTGGAAAATCTTCTGAATATATGCCCAGGAGAGGTATTGCAGGATCCTCCGGTAGTACTATGTCCAATTTTCTGAGGAACCACCAGACTGATTTCCAGAGTGGTTGTACAAGCTTGCAATCCCACCAACAATGGAGGAGTGTTCCTCTTTCTCCACATCCTCGCTAGTATCTGCTGTCACCTGAATTTTTTTGATCTTAGCCATTTTGACTTGTGTGAGGTGGAATCTCAGGGTTGTTTTGATTTGCATTTCCCTGATGATTAACGATGCTGAACATTTTTTCAGGTGCTTCTCAGCTATTCTGTATTCCTCAGATGAGAATTCTTTGTTTACCTCTGAGCCCCATTTTTAATGGGGTTATTTGATTTTCTGGAGTCCACCTTCTTGAGTTCTTTATATATATTGGATATTAGTCCCCTATCTGATTTAGGATAGGTAAAGATCCTTTCCCAATCTGTTAGTGACCTTTTTCTCTTATTGATGGTGTCTTCTTCCTTACAGAAGCTTTGCAATTTTATGAGGTCCTACTTGTCGATTCTTGATCTTTCAGCACAAGCCATTGCTGTTCTATTCAAGAATTTTCCCCCTGTCCCCATATCTTCGAGGCTTTCCCCCACTTTCTCCTCTATAAGTTTTTGTGTCTCTGGTTTTATGTGGAGTTCCTTAATCCACTTAGATTTGACCTTAGTACAAGGAGATCAGAATGGATCAATTCCCATTCTTCTACAGGATAACCACCAGTTGTGCCAGCACCATTTGTTGAAAATGCTGTCTTTTTCCCACTGGATGGTTTTAGCTCCCTTGTCAAAGATCAAGTGACCATAGGTGTGTGGGTTTATTTCTGGGTCTTCAATTCTATTCCTTTGGTCTACTCGTCTTTCACTATACCAGTACCATGCAGTTTTTATCACAATTGCTCTGTAGTACAGTTTTAGGTCAAGCATGGTGATTCCACCAGAGGTATTTTATCCTTGAGAAGAGTTTTTGCTATCCTAGGTTTTTTGTTATTCCAGATGAATTTTCAGATTGCCCTTTCTAATTCGTTGAAGTATTGAGTTGGAATTTGGATGGGGATTGCATTGAATCTGTAGATTGCTTTTGGCAAGATAGCCATTTTTACAATGTTGATCCTGCCAATCCATGAGCATGGGAGATTTTTCCATCTTCTGAGATCTACTTTAATATCTTTCTTCAGAGACTTGAAGTTTTTATCATACAGATCTTTCACTTCCTTAGTTAGAGTCTTGCCAAGGTATTTTATATTATTTGTGACTATTGAGAAGGGTGTTGTTTCCCTAATTTCTTTCTCAGCCTGTTTATTCTTTGTGTACAGAAAGGCCATTGACTTGTTTGAGTTAATTTTATAACCAGCTACTTCACTGAAGGTTTTTTATCAGGTTTAGGAGTTCTCTGGTGGAATTTTTAGGGCCACTTATATATACTATCATATCATCTGCAAAATGTGATGTTTTGACTTCTTCCTTTCCAATTTGTATCCCCTTGATCTCCTTTTGTTGTCGAATTGCTCTGACTAGGACTTCAAGTACAATGTTGAATAGGTAGGGAGAAAGTGGGCAGCCTTGTCTAGTCCCTGATTTTAGTGGGATTGCTTCTCACCATTTTCTTTGTTGTTGGCTACTGCTTTGCTGTAGATTGCTTTTATCATGTTTAGGGATGGGCCTTAAATTCCTGATCTTTCCAAGACTTTATCATGAATGGGTGTTGGATTTTGTCAAATGCTTTCTCAGGGAGATGATCATGTTGTTTTTGTCTTTGAGTTTGTTTATATAGTGGATTAATTGATGGACTTCTGTATATTAAACCATCCCTGTATCCCTGGAATGAAATTACTTGGTCATGGTGGATGATAGTTTTGATGTGTTCTTGGATTCAGTTACCAAGAATTTTATTGAGTATTTTTGCATCGATATTCCTAAGGGAAATTGGTTTGAAGTTCTCTATCTTTGTTGGTCTTTCTGTGGTTTAGGTATCAGAGTAATTGTGGCTTCATAGAATGAGTTGGGTAGAGTACCTTCTGCTTCTGTTTTGTGGAATAGTTTGTGAAGAACTGGAATTAGATCTTCTTTGAAGGTCTGATAGATCTCTGCACTAAACCCATCTGGTCCTGGGCATTTTTGGTTGGGAGACTATTAATGACTGCTTCTATTTCTTTAGGGGATATAGGACTGTCTAGATCATTAACCTGATCCTGATTTAACTTTGGTACCTGGTATCTGTCTAGAAACTTGTCCATTTCATCCAGGTTCTCCAGTTTTGTTGAATATAGCCTTTTGTAGAAGGATATGTGATGGTGTTTTGGATTTCTTCAGGATCTGTTGTTATGTCTCCCTTTTCATTTCTGATTTTGTTAATTAGGATGTTGTCCCTGTGCCCTCTAGTGAGTCAGGCTAAGGGTTTATCTATCTTGTTGATTTCCTTAAAGAACCAACTACTCGTTTGGTTTATTCTTTGAGTAGTTCTTCTTGTTTCCACTTGGTTGATTATGCCCCTGAGTTTGATTATTTCCTGCTGTCTACTCCTCTTGGGTAAATTTGCTTCATTTTGTTCTAGAGCCTGTAGGTGTGTTGTCAAGGTGCTAGTGTGTGCTCTCTAGTTTCTTGTTTGGAGTCACTCAGAGCTATGAGTTTTCCTCTTAGAAATGCTTTCATTGTGTCCCATAGGTTTGGGTATGTTGTGGCTTCATTTTCATTAAACTCTAAAAAGTCCTTAATTCTTTCTTTATTCCTTCCTTGACCAAGGTATCATTGAGAAGAGTGTTTTCATTTTCCACGTGAATGTTGGCTTTCTATTATTTATGTTATTATTTAAGATCAGCCTTAGTCCATGGTGATGTGATAGGATGCATGGGACAATTTCAATATTTTTGTATCTGCTGAGGCCTGTTTTGTGACCAATTATATGGTCAATTTCGGAGAAGGTCCCGTGAGGTGCTGAGAAGAAGGTATATCCTTTTGTTTTAGGATAAAATGTTCTGCAGATATCTGTTAGATCCATTTGTTTCATCACTTCTGTTAGTTTCACTGTGTCCCTGTTTAGTTTCTGTTTCTATGATCTGTCCATTGATGAAAGTGGTGTGTTGAAGTCTCCCACTATTATTGTGTGAGGTGCAATGTGTGCTTTGAGCTTTACTAAAGTTTCTTTAATGAATGTGGCTGCCCTTGTATTTGGAGTATAGATATTCAGAACTGAGAGTTCCTCTTGGAAGATTTTACCTTTGATGAGTATGAAGTGCCTCTCCTTGTACTTTTTGATAACTTTGGGTTGGAAGTCGATTTTATTAGATATTAGAATGGCTACTACAGCTTGTTTCTTCATACCATTTGCTTGGAAAATTGTTTTCCAGCCTTTCATTCTGAGGTAGTGTCTGTTTTTTCCCCTGATATGGGTTTCCTGTAAGAAGCAAAATGTTGGGTCCTGTTTGTGTAGCCAGTCTGTTAGTCTATGTCTTTTTATTGGGGAATTGAGTCCATTGATATTAAGAGATATTAAGGAAAATTAATAGTTGCTTCCTATTATTTTTGTTGTTAAAGTTGGCATTCTGTTCTTGTGGCTGTCTTCTTTTAGGTTTGTTGAAGGATTACTTTCTTGCTTTTTTCTAGGACGTCCTTGTAGTGTTTTTTTTTTTTTTTTTTTTCTGTTATTATCCTCTGAAGGGCCAGATTCATAGAAAGATAATGCGTGAATTTGGTTTTGTTGTGGAATACTTTGGTTTCTCCATCTATGGTAATTGAAAGTTTGGCTGGTTATAGTAGCCTGGACTGGCATTTGTGTTCTCTTAGTGTCTGTATTGCATCTGTCCAGGCTCTTCTGGCTTTCATAGTCTCTGGTGAAAAATCTAGTGTAATTCTGATAGGCCTGCCTTTATATGTTACTTGACTTTTTCCCTTACTGCTTTTAACATTCTATCTTGATTTAGTGCATTTGTTGTTCTGATTATTATGTGTCAGGAGGAATTTCTTTTCTGGTCCAGTCTATTTGGAGGTCTGTAGGCTTCTTGTATGTTCATGGTCATCTCTTTCTTTAGGTTTGGGAAGTTTTCCTCTATAATTTTTTTGAAGATATTCGCTGGCCCTTTAAGTTGAAAATCTTCATTCTCATCTACTCCTATTATCTGTAGGTTTGGTCTTCTCATTGTGTACTGGATTTCCTGGATGTTTTGAGTTAGGATCTTTCTTGCATTTTTATTTTCTTTGATTTCTGTGCCAATGTTCTCTATGGAAACTTCTGCACCTGAGATTCTCTCTTCCCTCTCTTGTATTCTGTTGCTGATGCTCGCATCTATGGCTCCAGATTTCTTTCCTAGGGTTTCTATCTCCAGCATTGCCTCACTTTGGGTTTTCTGACACTTCCCTTTTTAGGTCTAGTATGGTTTTGTTCATTTCTATCACCTGTTTGGATGTGTTTTCCTGTTTTTCTTTAAGGACTTGTAACTCTTTAGCAGTCCTCTTCTGTATTTCTTTAAGCGAGTTATTAAAGTTCTTCTTGATGTCTTCTACCGTCATCATGAGATATGCCTTTAAATCCGGGTCTAGCTTTTCGGGTATGTTGTGTTGCCCTGGACTGGCTGAGTTGGGAGTGCTGGGTTCTGATAATAGTGAGTGGTCTTGGTTTCTGTTAGTAAGATTCTTATGTCTGCCTTTTGTCATCTGGTAATCTCTGGAGTTAGTTGTTATATTTGTCTCTGGTTAGAGCTTGTTCCTCTCGTGATTATGTTATTCTCTACCAGCAGACCTGGGAGACTAGCTCTCTCCTGAGTTTCAGTGGTCAGAGCACTCTCTGCAGGCAAGCTCTCCTCTTTCAGGGAAGGTGCACAGATATCTGGCATTCAGACTTGCCTCCTGGCAGAAGATGAAAGCCTGATATAGGGCCTGTCCCAGAACCTGTTAGCTTCTGTAGTCCACACTCTCACCTGTGCAGAGTAGTCTCAGCGGGATCCAGGAACCAAATTGGCTCCCTCAGGTGCTCAGGCAAAGCCCTCCCAGGCAGGGTGGCACCTCTTCTCTGGCAGGGAAGGTGCCTGTATGTCTGGAGCCCCAAAAGGGGTCTGCCTCAGAAGCTCTGTGGCTCCCACCTGTCATAGAAGCTGTTAGCTTCTGTAGTCCACACTCTCAACTGCACAGACTAATCTAGGTGGAATCTGGGAACTAAGATGTCTCCAGCAGATGCTCAGGCAACTCCCTCCCGGGCTGGGGGAGGGTGGGGCTTTTAAATCTTGAAAGTGTAAGTTTGCTCATGAGGCTTGAGATAACTCTTGTGCCATAGCATTTAGCACAGAGCATTGTGGGTAAAATGCTTAAGGCAACTCATCATTGCTGTTTGCAACACCATTCAGGCTCTAAGCAGCAGATGTAGCTGATGTAGGCTAATGTAGGCAGTTTTTAGCTGGAGGATCAACTATGTTGGGAAATAAGGTTTTCATTGCAAGTATTCTCCCAGACATATATCTCACCTTCACATTCAGAAAGAGATGGTCTCATTGCTCATGTTTTCCATTTGATGGAAGTGATTGAATTAGGAGGCATCCTTTTCTTCAAAGATCCTGGCCTCTTTGGAAATCATTTAGCAAACCATGTAAACTCACTGATGGAGAAATGTTTTCAGCTGTAGTG
The DNA here is from genome assembly GCF_000001635.26 of Mus musculus. Taxonomy (NCBI): domain Eukaryota; kingdom Metazoa; phylum Chordata; class Mammalia; order Rodentia; family Muridae; genus Mus; species Mus musculus. The sequence goes on from NC_000071.6 coordinate 68,182,116, forward strand.
AAGTATTCAGTTATTAAAACATCATCCCTCTTGGATAAGACAGAACATTGTGACAGCCTCACTTGCTCTATTTCTATTGTGGACTTTCGAAACCTTTCCCTTACAGATAGAACAGAATACACTGGAAAATTTAAAATGCATAATTTAGTGACAATGTGAGTTAGTAGAAAAAATACAGCTTTCATAGAAGAATATAAAACATTCTGAAAAACATTGCTTATAGGTAATAAAAGAGGAATTTAATATCAGTGCTAATCAATAACCAGAAAAAACATCCACATTGATTTCTCACTGCACTTCATTTAGCATTCCATGCCCTGAAGTTCTTACCTTTTAGTCTATATATTTACCCTTATGCCTAAAATGGAAGCACACAGATTAGAAAGCAAAATGTTGCATACACGATCCAGACAGTGTGACTGTGATGCAGCATCAGTAAGGCTGTGAATGAGAAATATTAACATTAATAGAAAATCATGGTCTTTACACTGTCATTCATCCACTACCCTCTTTCCTGTGTTGTTTGCATCTGATAAGTAAAGATATAAAGCCAAGACATCCTAGAAGAACTATTACATAGTCTCAGGGGCTTGCCCCAGAAGACCACGTGATACTTAATTTCTCTGAAGCCTAAGTCTGTTTTGAGTTTTCTGTCTTCTGTAGATTTTACCTGGAGACAGAACTGTCAGACTGTTTTCTATCACAGTTTTGTTTTCTAGCTAGGCAGTTTTAGACCATGTTTTTTTTTTTCCTTGAGAAGAGAATTATAACTTTTTTCTGTCCCCCAGGTAAAAGTGTTCTTTGTGTTTTTCAGTACTTGCTATGGCTCCTTGAGCTATTATAAATATGCAAGTAGTTCTGTAATCTGCATTTTTCTTCCTGTATTCTTCTTTGCCTGTGTCTGTACAACTAAGGGTTGAGAAAGGGTTTGCAACTTATAGAGTACACATACACTAATCTAAAATTTTAAATTTGCTAATAATGTTATGGTGATAGTTATCGAAAATTTCTTTGATTTCTGGTATCAAGTTTAACCATATGACATTCAGTTAAGAAACATACCAGGAATTGTAAGGGTCACAAAGATCCATGTGACACAGCTTTTGTTTCCAAAGTGATTGAAGAGATAATGCATGTGGCAGATAGGTAGGATACAAATTGTGTCAAATTATTGATGGCCAGATAAGTGAGTGGTAGAGATACTAAAATTGGATGCTCAAAGGAGCAAAATACAGGGTCTTTGTTGGCTGATGTAGCTTGAAGCAGTGTCTTTGATAATAGCTAGGATATCAATAGCAAAAGTGTAGCTGTCAAGACCTAGCCTGCTATTAAATCAAGTAAGAGGAAAGCAAAGTGCTTGCTATAGTGGCTGTCCAATTCAAGCATTCACTGTTGCTTCAAATCCAAAGATTACAGCAATAGGCAGTGCATCAAAGAACTTAAGAGGACGGGTTCTGGATTCTAAAGTCTGGTTTGGCTTCCCCCAGTGCCAACGTTTGCATGTTGGGAAAGCTTTAAGGAAGTGATTTGTGCTTCATCTTCCTTCATTTCTTAGCTATATGTCTAGAAGTAATGCTAATATCCACAAACTGAAATAATTAGTAATGCATAGAGAGTATTTTAATACTTTCTATACAGAGTTTAAACTCATTTTTGTTCAGATGGTGAAAAGCTCAAAGGTATGTGAGTCTATACTCATCATGAAGGCAATGAAAACTGATTTGATTGGCTATCAAACTGATCTTGCTATGACATTTTAATTGGTGTAAAGAAAATAATTGTATACTTAACAAGCAAGAGAGCTGGGAAACAGAGCAGGAGATTTGCTAGGCAGTTTATGTTCTTATACAGATATAGTGCTTTTTGGGGAAAAGCAAACCAGAAGGGCTTCTCTGGAGAGATGATGTGGCAGTTAAGAGTGCTTGCTGCTTTTCTAGAGGATCTGAGTTCAGTTTTCAGCACCTTTGTTGGGCAGCTCACAATGGCCTAGGACTCTAGTTGCAGAGATCCTGATACCCACTTCTGATCTCTTAGGGTACCTGCACACAGGCAGCCCTTGCTTCACCCACAAGAATACAAAAACACACTTTTGGGATAGCATTGGAAATGTAATTGAGGAAAATACGTAATAAAAAAAAGAATACAGAAACACATACACATAAATGAGGAGAAGAGATCTTTATTAATAATCCCATGGTACTGTATTTTGCATAAGCAGAATTCATGCAAAAGTTTATTCCAAAGTCTGATGATAAAGAGGTTGAAGAATGGTTAGATCTTCCTTGGCACATTGAGCTATTGTTAAAGTTGCCTTAGCAATTTGATCCAGAGTCCTTCCCATCAGAGACCAAAATAACAATGACTCCACTGAACTAGAAGTTGAAACCACCACAGACCCATTTTTAGCTTCTGTTGTCATCAGACACAAAGGCAAAAGGTCACTATTTGGCTGACTGATGGAGTCTCCTTGCCAATAAAAAATAGCACTATTGCAGGAAGGAAGAAGTCTTCAACACAGATTTTCCAAGATCAAGGGTAATGAGAAACTATTGTGCTGTAGCAAGAACAGGACAGGCAAAGGGCTGAGGTCTCTGTAGGTAGGATGCCAATCAGCAGAAAAAGTTCACTGAGGTGCTGACTGAGAGGACATGTAACGTGAAAGAAGAAATTACAAATACAGAGAAAAAGTCATGACCTCTCGCAGAGACATGGGTAAGAGCAATTGTCATTCAGAAGATACTAGGAGACTAGGAGTTAGACAGACTCTCTGGTAAGGAGACAGATGGGGAGAGGAGTCGTGACTAGTGGTGGTGAATTTCTCATATGGCCAGTTTCTTCCTCACCCTCCTGGCTTGAGACAAAAGCCTGGCAGCTTAAAGCAAAGCCCTTGTTAGCTTTTGTCTCCCACCAGCAGGTCCATGTTGATAGACTGGATCAACAAGTTCAAGGCCAGATCAGGACTTGTCATATTAGTCACAGACAGTTTTGGGCCAATCAATCATCCTATCTCTCTTCAAATTGACCATCTGTAAGTCAATCAGGGTGGAGGTGGGGGCAGAAAATTCTTCAGAGGATTCAAAATCCCCAGTCTTCAAGAAGAGACTAGAATTTCAGCTATGCAGAGGGTTTTCTCTCTGTGTGTCTCATGGATGTGTGTTTCCTCACACTTCAATGAACACTTTTCTTCAAAAGCAGATTCTGTTTGAGGTGCTTGAGATTTCTCTGCTGCTACCTGTAGATGTTGAGATGTTTCCTGCCTTTTAATTCTTTTTAAGAATATATTTTATTTTACACTCTAGTATTGTCCCCCTCTTAGTCCCCCCTCCCACAGTTCCTCATCCCATCCCCCCCCCCCACCTTGCCTCTAGAGGATGCTTCCCCCCACCAGGCCTCCTCTTACCTTGGGGCTTCAAGTTTATTAAGGATTAATTGCATCTTCTTGCTGAAGCCTGACCAGGCAGACCTGTGCTACATATGTGCCAGGGGCCTCGCAGACCAGCCCTTGTATGCTCCTGGTTGGTGGCTCAGTCTCTGGGAGCTCCCTGAAGTCTGGGCTAGTTGAGACTGCTGGTCTTCCTATGGGGTCGCTCTCACCTTCAGCTTCTTCAACCCTTCCCCTAATTCAACCATAGGTGTCCCCGACTTCAGTTTGGTGGTTGGGTTTAAGTATCTGCTTCTTTCTCAGTCAGCTGCTGGTAGGGCCATTTAGAGGATAGCCATGCCATGCTCCCATCTGTAAGCACATCATAGCATCAGAAATAGTGTCAGGACTTAGTGCCCTCCCAAGAGATGGATCCCAAGTTGGGCTGGTCATTGGACCACCTTTCCTTCAGTCTTTTCTCCATTTTGCTCCCTCTAGTTCTTTTAGACAGGAACAGTTCAGGGTCAGAAATTTTGACTGTGGGTCAGTATCCCTGACCCTTCACTCAAGGCCCAGGAGGGACCTCTACCCTCTCAGAGGAGAAGGGGAGGAACAGATGAGGGGAGGGATTGTGTGAGGGGTGACCCAGCAATGGGGGCAGTGATTGGGAGGTAAAGTGAATAAGTAAATACATTAATGGAAAGGAATATAAAAGAAGAGAAGAAAGTAAGTAGCTGAAAAGTGCAGTCTTCTGAGCATAATGAACTTGCCAAATCCCATGTTCTTTTCACTTCAGAACATCTAAGTCTTTTTCAATAACAGTATATATTAATTTCCTCAAAACCACATACATATTTTATAGAGTGGAATGCAGCAAGAATAATACAAAGTAAAAAGTGCACGTGTAGAATACAATGGAAATAACCACTCCAACTTCAGCTTCATGGACAGCAAAGTCTTTACTTTCCTATAGGAAAAGAGGCTAATCCCCATTTGGATTATATGTGTGAGCTTTTCTTTTCCATTATGACATTTTTTTAAAATTAAAATACAATATCATCATTTTTTCCTTCCCCCTTTCCCTTCCAGCTCCTCTTGTTTCTTCCTCCACATCGCTATCAAATTCAGGGCCTCTTTTTCTTTAGAGGTCACACACACACACATACACACACACACACACACACACACACACACACACACACACACACAATCTGCTTAGTTAATTCAATATATATAATTTCATATTGACCAGTTGATATAATAACTATTTGGGAGGCTCTTAGTGGAGTTGACTATTTCTGCTGCTCTCAGAATTCCTCATTTGTGTGACATTGTTTGTCTAGGGTTGAGGCCTCCTGAGAATTCCCCCACCATGCTAGCATCTCTATTGGTATCTCTTGTTGAGTCAGCCATGTAGGTTAGACTTCATTGGTGTAGCTTTTCTGATATTTTTAGGAGACACAATCTCACATTAAACTTTCTGTTCCTCTTCTGCGATGATATCTCATCTTCTGTGTCAAAGGCTCATAAGAAATTTTTTCACATTGCTTAGACTTTTCTAAACACCACTCAGTTATAAAACTAAGTTTTTATTGTTCTCAATGAAATTGTCTGCTAACTTACCCTTAATGCTTTGTATAGGAAAAATGAAAATTGCATGCTAAACCTGGTTGGCTGAGATGCTAAATGGAGGCAGATAGAGAAAAGTATTAGAATACTATCCTTGGAAGACTATTGAACAATAGTCAAGAACAGACTTAAAAAGATTTATATTAATGGGTGGGTAGGGAAGTGGGGGGGGTATGGGGGACTTTTGGGATAGCATTGGAAATGTAATTGAGGAAAATATGTAATAAAACATTGATAAAAAAAGTAAAAAAAAGATTTATATTATGAAACAAAAGAAACAAAGGGTCTAGACCTTCACATAGCAGTCTTAAGCAGTACTAGGAGTATAATGTATGTGGCAGCTCAAAATCTCTTTTGTTCCTTTCTTCATTCTGAAATATATTGATTGACATTGAAGCTCTTCCACTTTAAAGCTTAAAATTTATATGTCATAAATACAACTAAATGTATAGTTGAATAACAAAATATGCAAATTATGCTCAGAGTTTATTATTGAACAAAAGTGTTCTTTTTCATAGCTGCGGTATACATTGATACGTTCCTTTCTCTAGGAATTTTTAACACAGAGGGTAAGAGACAGTACAGATAACTTAAAGATTAATCTGCATATTCATTTTTATGTGTATGCATGTTTACATATGTGAGTTGATGTGCATCACATGCATGCAGAATCCAGTAGAGACTAGAACGGGGCATCTGTTCCTCTGGAACTAGAGTCTACAGATAGCTATAAGCTTCCATAAGGATTATGGGAACTGAACCTGGGTCTTCTGCAAGAGTAGTAAGGACTGTTTACTAACTGCTAAGCCTTCTCCAGCCTCCATAATTATTATTTGAGTAAAATAGATGGAGTTTTACAAACAAAACTGGAGAACTGCTGTTTTGTACATCATCTAGTTTTGCTTCATTACATGTTCATAATGCTTCCAAAAGTAGAATGGAGATATTCTCATGTGTATATATTATCCCCCCATGTGATTTCTCTGACTGAATTTGTATAACCATGCTAAAAATTTTTCATTCATGTTTTCTTCCTCCCTTAAGCAGTTGTCTGAAAAGAATCAGAGTTGAATCAGGGCTTTTACAAAATTTGGCTGTTTAATGACATTCAAGTTTCAAAAAAAATGTCATTCTAGTTTTTTAATAAATGAAAATGCTTTAGAATGAGTAATTCTTTAAAACATTAAAATAAAATTGAATGACTTGGTACATAACGTTGCTTCTCAAAGAAGTAAGCAATAAGATTCGTGTCAACACATTGGGAGTTAAAGGTAGCTGAAATAACAGATTTTGTTTTTCAAAGTCTTGCCAACATAGCATGTCTAGGTGAACTGAGGGAACATTTTCTCAGGCCTGGAGAGTGCTTTTTGATGCTAGTGAAATATGTGTTACCACTCAAGATATCACAGCCTGGATGTCTCTTGTGTTTCAATGTTGACATTGGTCTATCATAAGAGAACAAGTTAAGAAAATGACTAACATTTGTAAATCAAAATTTCTGTTAAGACCGAAGAAAGATGAAACAAAATAGCAAGAGCAACTGATATGTGTAAAATTCTCCAGAAAGGCTTTCTGAAGGAAGACTTGGGTAATTACGCATCTGCCCTGGAAGTAACTTCTAGTTAACTGTCGACTTTATTCAATCGCTTTTATAAGCTAAGAGCACAGTAAACTACTAATGAGTATGTATATTTTAATGTTTGAAAGCCATGGTTGACTCCATTGGTTTCAAAGTGCAAAAAAAAAAAAAAGGGGGGGGGGTTAACAGCCAGAATTCAAAGACTATGCAAATTTGAGCCTGATGAACTAATGAAGTGTGATTAAGACTTATTGCCATTGGCCACTTATTGGGAGGCTTTTCTTAGTTATACATGTGCTCTCCAAGGCTATTTATCAACTGTCGAATTTCATACACCATGCAGACACTTCTGTCTCATTGCACAGCCCACTAATTGCCTTATTTATTGTATTTGATTTACTTTTACGATGCCTATTTCTCCCATTGCTCCAATGTGAATTTAATATAAATTCAATATCTAAGGCAAATCTACCAACCAAAACCAAATATGATGAAATCCAAGATTTACAAAGAATGTCAGGAAGATGAGTTATGCTTTGTACTGTAAAGATACAGTCACCAAGGAGTAGTGAGGTTTTGAAGGCAAAGATGTTTTAGGTTTTAAAATGAATACATTTTCATAGAGGATCTCTTCTAAAGTGGAACAGAAGACAGAAAGTTAGCTGTTTTAATAGTAGATGTTTATTATGTCTAAATATTAGTCTTTGATTTTGACTTTTTCTTGGAGACAATCTTGTTCTATGGCCAAAGCTGGCCTAGCACCCTTGATTCTCCAGTCTCCACCTCCTGGATTCAGGGATTGCAGACATGACACAATACCTAGTCTTCACCTGCCTAGTCTCAATCAGTCTTCACAATGTATTTCTAATCACCACCACATGTTATTTCTAAAACATTCTGGGTATTTTAAAGAGAAACAACATGCTCAAAATATAGTATACTCTTCTCAAAAACAGTCATCACCAACAGATGGTAGAAATTTACACTTTTTCATGGGAAGTGGACCTTAGATGCATTTAGCAGTGAAATTTCCAGACAAGTTTTTAAAATAACTTTAAGTAGCAGAGGAGGGGGCTGGCAAGATGGCTTGGCAAGTAAGAGTACTGACTCTTCTTTCGAAGGCTCTGAGTTCAAATCCCAGCAACCACATGGTGGCTCACAACCACCTGTAATGAGATCTGATGCCCTCTTCTGGTGTGCCTGAAGACAGCAATTATAATAATAAATCTTTGGGCCTAAGCAAGTGGGGCTGAATGGAGTGAGCAGAGATCCTAAATTCAATTCCCAACAATCACATGAAGGCTCACAACCATCTGTACAGCTACAGTGTACTCATATACATAAAATAAATAAATAAAATTTAAAAAGATATTTAAATAAAAATATAGCAGAGGAAACTTATTTGGATATAAATATGTTAAAACTCCAGCAATGTGGACACTAGAGTCAGAAAAAAACACCACTCAATTTATATAGTATATGGTATTTAACAGATGAAAGTATAATTTTACATGTGTGAAGACAAAATGTAGATGATTAATTTATTAATGTTTATTTTTTGTAATTTTGGAAAGTTATTTGTAAATTAGCAATCGAGAAAGGCCAAGAGTCTCACCAAGTTGTGAACCTTGTGAACTACAACTGCAACTTTCTTGGCAAGACATACCCACTGGTGTAATAGTGGTGCAAATGCTATAGGAGTAACCAAACATCTTTGATTGTATTTAAAGTCTAATTCACAAAGTGGAATTCAAGTTTCCTAGTTTTAATTGGGTCCCATAGTCATGTCAATTGGTGGCTAGATCCTATGGCATAGAGGGGAATCTAATATTCCTCTGCTAAATAGACACAAAAGTAAACTCTGCCACTTAAGATTCCACTTTTATCACCATAGGTTAAAGCAGCTGTTAAACAACAACAGAGACGCTTCTGTTTGCAGTAGATGACAATTAGTGTATCTCCACAACTGGCTAATGTGCGGAGAATAAGAGACTGTGGAATGTTAAACTCTAAATGATCTGTGTATCTCACAGTCACCACACTTAAAGCTCAGGGATCCCCATGAAAGAGATAGAGAAATATTGTAAGAGTCAAAGGTCCTGCAGAGAAACAGTATTTGACAGACATGAAATGGATGTTGCATAAATGAGTCAAAATGTCTGGAAATGCGTGCATCATAACTAAGTAGAAGGCTAACCCACTGGAAATACCAGCATGGAGTCGACATGGGGTTATACAAGAAACTAAGAAGTTATTGGCAATTGATAGCCAATTTTATTTAGTGATAGGTAGTCCCCCCACCCCCGGGAAGCTTTCCACATGCTTATCATGTGTATATATAGGTAGCACGAAGTAGACTGAGTGTTGGCGTCTCTAATTTTTTTTTTTTTTTGAACAGCACGAATCAACACATGAATGTGGAAGGGGGAAGTAGTGGACAGGGGAAATGTAAGAATTGTAAAAACCATAGGGAAGTAATAGGAGGTTTGTTTGAGGAAAACATTACATGAATGCATGAATTTCTCAATCAACAAAATACAGCAATTTGTTAAACTAACTTCAAAGGGCTATTTACTTTTAAATTGATTAGGCCCAGGGTTATTTAATAGCATAATTTTAGTATCTGTCCAACTAATGAGTGAATAAGTGTTCCTTCGGTATGGAAACTTTTGGCATCTGTGGTTTCCTAAGCCGTATGATATCCAGGAAATCTTTACTGACAGTTGATTGGCTCCACAGGGAGGTATTTGACTGAAAGTAACATAACAAGATTCTTCATCCATGTAATTTCATGTGAATTTGGGCTTCTCCTGCTTATATCAGAGTTTGACTAAGGAATATGAGTTAGTCATGGTCTACATGCACATTGAGAGAAAATGGTGAAGAGGAAATAGCAGAAAATCAGGTCAGAAGATTTAGTGAGAGTTCTCCAACTCCCCAAATCCTTGCTGGAGTCTTTGGAGACCTAGAAGTGCTGCCTTTGGAACCTATGCCATAGCTTTGTTTGTACAGAAAGGTTTACTTCTTACTCATCTCCCCTATTTCTTCCTTAAAGTACTAATGTTGACTTATAACCTGTCTTAGTCAGGGTTTCTATCCTGCACAAACATCATGACCAAGAAGCAAGTTCCGGAGGAAAGGGCTTATTCAGTTTACATTCCCCCATCGTTGTTTATCACCAAAGGAAGTCAGGTCAGAAAGCAGGAGCTGATGCAGAGGCCACGGAGGGATGTTATTTTCTGCCTTGCTCCGTCTTCCTTGCTCAACTTGCTTTCTCATAGAACTCAAGACTACCAGCCCAGGGTTTGGTACCACCCACAATGGGCCCTCCCCCTTTGATCATGAATTGAGAAAATGCCTTACAACTGCATCTCATGGAGGCATTTCCTCAACTGAAGCTCCTTTCTCTGTGATAATTCCAGCTTTTGTCAAGTTGACACACAACTAGCCAGTACAATTGACCCCTTGTCAAGTTGGCAAACAAACACATCACTATAAAGCCTCAACCCTTACCGTTTTATTCATCCCCAAGATCTAAATAATTTTAAAAGCCCCACAATCTTTGCAAATTCTTACATATTAAAATTTCAATCCCTTCAAAATATCCAATCTCTTTTAAAATTCAAAGTCTTTTTACAATTAAAAGTCTCTTAATTGTGGGCTCCACTAAAATACTTTCTTCCTTCAAGAGGGAAAACTATCAGGGCACAGTCACAATCAAAAGCAAAATCAAACTCCAACTGTCCAATGTCTAAGATCCAGTCACAGTCTTCTGGGCTCCTCCAAGGGCTTGGATCACTTCTCCAGCCCTACCCTTTGTAGCACACACCTTGTCTTCTAGGCTCCAGATGCCTGTACTCCAATGTTGTTTCTGTTCTTGGTGGTTATCTCATGGTACTGGCATTTCCAAAACTCTGCTGTATTCTGTTGTAACTAGGCTTCGCCAATAGCCTTTTATAGTCTTTCTTCATGGTGCCAAACCTCAACTCCTTTGCATGACCCCTCAGTCTTGGGCCATCAATTGCAATTGAGGCTGCACTTTCACCAATGGCCTTCCATGGCCTCTCACAGTGTCAAGTTGCAGCTGCTCTTCATGATGCTTCCATGCCTTCAAAACCAGTACCACCTGGATGACTCTTACACATTACCAAGTCCATCTTCAGATCGAGGTACAACCTTCACTATCTCTGGAACACAGCTTTCAAAAAACACTTCCCAGAAGATTTCACTTCAATGATACTGGTCTCCTCCTCCTCCTCCTCCTCCTCCTCCTCCTCCTCCTCCTCCTCCTCCTCCTCCTCCTCCTCCTCTTCTTCTTCTTCTTCTTCTTCTTCTTCTTCTTCTTCTTCTTCTTCTTCTAATTAGATATTTTCTTCATTTACATTTCAAATGCTATCCACAAAGCCTCCTATACCCTCCCCCCACCCTGCTCCCCAACCCACCCACTCCCACTTCCTGGCCCTGGCATTCCCCTGTACTGTGACATATGATCTTCCCAATAGCAAGGCCTCTCCTCCCATTGGTCTCTTCTTAATTATTACTAATTTCTTAGTTCCAGCTGACCAACATCAACAGTCCCAGTCACATATAGGTTTGCTTTAGCAGTTCTCCTATCTTGTTTGTTGACTCTTCAGCCCCTGCCAACCCGAAACCTCAGAGTCTTCACAACCAAAACATGGCCCTGATAAGAGTCTTTAATCTTCCCTCTGAAATTTCACAAGCCAGGCCTCCATCTTCTGCACTGTTCTCAACATTATCTTCCAAGCTTCTACAGAACATCCCACAAAGCTCTTAACACCAAATCTTTAGCCCAATGTTCCAAAGTCCTTCCACAGTCCTCCCCAAAACATGGTCAGGTTGTCATAGGAATACCCCACTGTGCTGGTACCAACTTTTCTTAGTCAAGGTCTCTATCCTGCCTAAACATCATGATCAAGAAGCAAGTTGGGGAGGAAAGGGTTTATTCAGTTTACACTTCCATACTGCTGTTCATTACCAAGGAAGTCAGGACTGGAACTCAAGCAGGTCAGGAAGCAGGAGCTGATGCAGAGGGATGTTTCTTACTGGCTTGCTCCCTCTGTCTTGCTCAGCTTGGTTTCTTATAGAACCCAGGACTATCAGCCCAGGGATGATCACCACCCACAATGGGCACTTCCCCCTTGATCACTATTTGAGAAAATCCCTTATAGCTGGATCTCATGGAGGCATTTCTGCAACTGAACTCCTTTCTCTGTGATAACTCCAGATTGTGTGAAGTTGACACAAAACCATCAAGTTCACAACCATAAAGTTATAACAGAATAATGTCACTGTCTTTATAGAAGTGTTTAAGTTCATAGCATCACACTCAATTCAATAGAGAAACTCTTGGAAAGAAAACTCCACCTCCTTTTCTTCTTACTTACTCTTTTCCATCATCAGATTTTGTTCTCAAAATTTTCAATTGACATTCTGTGTTCTTTAATATGCGAAGATGATGTGAAACAAAATCTGAAATTTAGATCATGTGTTTTGGACTTGTTAAAATTCTACAGTAAAAGACAGACAATTAAATTTAATGACAAAAATGAGGTTCTATTAAGACTTCAGAGTAGTGTGTTCTTACACCTATGGGACAAATCAAGCATAGTACTAACTTCTAGCAGTGCAATCTAAGCTTTACTCAAGAGAGAACACAGTGGATTTCACATAAAATGACAGATTGTCTTTTCTTCTGGAATGTAATTGGCCACACTGGTAGCTATATTATCACCAACATAAAGCATTGTAATAGGTATGGAAACCTGTGCTAGCAGCAGCAGATTTAGCAAGCAAGTGATGACTTTGGCAGAGAAACATTTATTGCAATTGGCTTTCATACAAGGTGAGAGATATATATCACAGAGGAACAGTATATTCTTGGTACAGGTTTTTATTTAAAAAACTTAAATGCATATTATTGCCAATATCTGTCCCATCAGTTTCATAAGGAAGAAAACAGTGAAATGATACTCACCTAATGTGTAATATATAGTTATTGTTTTTGTAATATTATATCAATGCTAATTTTATTCACATAGGAAAAGACAGAAAACATGGCCAAAAAGGCCTTTTTCTTTTCAACAGGAAACATGTATACCTAAATAATTCAGTCTGCAGAAAAAAACAAAACAAAATAAAACTTAGTTTGCGTAGTTTCCTTTAAATAATTTAGACATGGCACTTGAGGGCACAAATAATTCATCCCTGAATTTAGAAACAAAGTTTTGTTGCTTAATGCTTGATATTTAAAAATCTTAAAGGACCTTCCTTCCTCTTTCGTCCCATCATAATGAATCTGAAAAAAGAATTATGTAAAGATATGGGTTCTGTGTTAATTCTTAAAATATAAACTCTTAGCCATGCTCTTTAGCATGGGTGCTCTGCAAGATACTCAAAGATTACAGCCCAGTGTAAGGCCCAGTGGGAGCAAGCAAGCCCTGGTCCTTTCCTTGGAAGGGAGCAAGCAAGCCCTGGTCCTTTCCTTGGAAGGTCACACAACACAATCCTTCTTCTTCTTCTTCTTCTTCTTCTTCTTCTTCTTCTTCTTCTTCTTCTTCTTCTTCTTCTTCTTCTTCTTCTTCTTCTTCTTCTTCTTCTTCTTCTTCTTCTTCTTCTTCTTCTCTTCCTCTTCTTTTTCTCTTCATCCTCCTTCACCTCCTCCTTCTTTACCGTCTCTTCTTCCTCTTTTCTTCTGCTTATTTTTGAAATAATATTTACTTCTTTAAATAAAAAATATCTGGATGGATGTTTTGCTATCATGTATATCTGTGTACCTATGCATACCTCATGTCTGTCAAGGCCAGAAGAAGGTGTCAGATTGCAGGGAACTAGAGTCACTGTTGATTGTTGGTGCCATGTAGGTGTCACAAATCAAACCTGGGAAGATCAGCCAGTGCTCTTAATTGAGCCAACTTTTAAACACAAGATACTAAATGTTTCTTTTGTAAAGAAGGAACATTGTTCCCTGGGATGTTTGTTGTATTGCTCTGTAAAGATAGTCCTTTAGCAATTTAAAAGCTTTACATTTTAGGAAATAGAATAGCATGCTCAGTTATAATAAAGCTTTTGGCATTAATTATTTAAAATACCTTAAATAATAATAAATCACGAGGTTATAGGATTTCTTTTTTTTTGACCAAGCCAATAACACTAATTGAATTACTTGGTTTCAAAACACGTAACATTGTTTTAACAAAAGCATAATTAAAACAAATTAAAGCTATGGGGATAAGGAACACATTAAATACACAAATTTACATAACGAAGCAGTTTGGTTTAGAAACTGTTTTTCCCCCCCAATGGAATGCTATTAAATATGTAACATGAAATTAAAGAGAGATAAGTAAATTAAATACTTACCAGGTTATTACATCTGCTAGCTGATTAAGTTCTAGTAAATAAACCGGTGACTGAGCACCTCATTACCTTCTATAGGAAATACTTTCACAGGAGAAGAGCTGCAACTTTAGAGACATTTCCTGTGTTTCTTTTGTCAGTTTTTATTATCAGCAACATTTATTTTATTTTAAAATTTGTTTTAAAGAGAGACAGATTACAGAAAACAGGATTTGCATTTTTAAATGTATGTATATCTTGATGACTTTTGATAATATGCATATACTTAACAGCATCTTCCTGTAGAAAACATCTTTATCACTGTGCTCCTGCTGGTAGTCCACCAGACAGCCCAGTCCTCCTTTTTTTAGTACCAGATGACTTCAGATTCACTTTCTTTTACTATTGAGTTAGTTTTCTTTGTTCAAAGACTCCTTACACCTTTTCCATATGTGTCTTATTTCCTTAAGCATCATGTCTATGAGATTTGTCATATTAACTGCAAGAATGGGTGAGTTCTTTTCACTTATTTATTAAGTACTAGACATGTTTTATAAATACACTAAAATTTGTTTGTTCATTTACTCTTTAATAGACATTTCAGTTGCTTTTAGCCTTTGGGTCATTTTATTTAATGGAAAATTTGACAAAAATTCAACATTAAAGAAAATAAAACCATAGATTTCACTATTCTGTAATCACTTCGAAATTGTGTTAGGCCTGGTGGTGAATGCCTACAATCTCAGGACTTGGAGGTCAAGGCACGGGGATTGGGATTAAAGTCAGCCAGGGTAGGATGAAGAGCTTTGTGTTTGTGTGTGGGGGTGGTGCTAAGAGGAAGGAAGGTTTAATTTTGTTATGTTATGATCTGTTAACATTAATACTTTGGCATGTAATTCCTATAAAAAGGATATTCTCCTATATAAGCCAGTTCATCTATCTGTTCAAGTTAACTTGCTATGTGACGATCATCAAACTACACATCCTATTTACATCTCATAAGCTGTGCCAGCCTTGGAGTGCCAATTGTACACTGAAGAAGTTTGTTTTATGTGTTTTAGTCAGAGGAAGTTTCTAGCTCTTCTATTGTCTACTGGGTCTTAAGAGCTTTTCAGGCTACCTGGTAGATTGCTCCTAGATCAGGATTTGCCTGATAATTTCTCCTGATTAAATTTGTTTTTTTTTTCATTTTTTCATTAGATATTTTCTTCATTTACATATCAAATGCTATCCCCAAAGCCCCCATATGCCCTCCCCCGCCCTGCTACCCAGCCCACCCACTCCTGCTTTCTGGCCCTGGCATTCCCCTGTACCGGGACATATGATCTTCATAATACCAAGGGCCTCTCCTCCCATTGATGGCTGACTAGGTCATGCTCTGCTACAGATGCAACTAGAGACACAGCTCTGGTTATATTTTATTGAATTTGGTCTGAAACTGTCTACACAAATATAAGTTTGTCTGTCTTAAACTTTCTATACACACAGTGATCTGCAGCATAATTTAACACTACACAGGATGCAACCTGCCTGGAAATAAGGAAGTTGTAGCCAGACTCAGTAGCCAAACTCATCCCAGAGAGTACACTATTGAACCAGGTTTAGCAAGGAGAACTTCACATTGTAACCAATGCCTGTGTGTGTATTTTGTATGTGTGTGTGTATATGTGGTGTGTAGGTGTCTGTGTGTATTTGTGTGTACACTTCTGTTCTTCACTTTGCTTTCTCTCTGATAATGTTGAGAGACATCCAAGTGCCAGCCATTTTGAACTTCTGTTCATGGCTGTCACATTCACCAATCTTTCTGTCAAACTTGAGTTTAGAGCTTCGCTTATTTTTTAAAAAATAGATTCACATTATGCATTATGAGCAAGAATGTCAGTGAAGCACTGTGGTCTTTTCATTTCGCCCTAGTACATGGCACACCGATTTTATCACAGGACAGATTATTCCCGGTGATGTTATCTCAGAGCGCTTGACTGAAGTAACACCTGCTACCCTTCTCCCTGCAGAATCTCACAACTTCTTTTTTACTCTTAATAAATGTTTTCTATGGATTCAGGTTCAGACTTGTACATTCCCATGACTCATCAAAATGTATTCTCCTTTAGCATTAATTGATACGTCTTAGTGAAATAAAGACAACTATACCAACTTATTTTCTAATTCTACCATTCATACCAATGTGGTTTTATTTAATTCTACCATTCATTTTACACTTAGTTAACATTACAAAGAGCAGAAGGGTTTTCTCTTATCTCTGCCTGCTTGCTTATTCATATCTCTGTGGATTCATGGAATAAATTGTCCTGTAGTCAGAATCCTTCTAAGGAATAGTTTTTGTTTTTACCATCTCATCTACTCTTTGAGCAAATTCTTGTGTCTGGTTAATAGTCATGCAAATTGACCTAATTAAATGGAGATTCTCAGTTCATATAGCTGATGAGTTAGTTTCAGCTGAAGACTTAACAAGGCAGATCAATCCTGCCTTTTCCATGATGCCTTTTTGTGTTTCACACTTCTACTCTGGAATGAGGGTTTAGCCTTTGTTCTTAGACTCCACAGGGGAAACTTAAGTTAGTGAAGGCCATGCAGGAGGAATGGCAAATAGTTTTAGAACTTACATAATGCTTTTATTATGTTTAGGTTTGTGTTTTGAATTCCTGAACTCTCCAAAACGTTTAACATTAAGGGTATTGTATTTTGTCAAAGACTTTTTCACCACCTAATGAGATGATTATGTGATTATTTTTTCTTTGAGCTTGCTTATATAGTGGATTACATTGATGGATATTGAACCATTCCTGCATCCATGGGATGAAGCCTACTTGATTGTGGTGAATGATAGTTTTGGTGTGTTCTTAGATGTGCTTTGTGAGAATTTTATTGAGTATAGTATACAGCAAAATACTAGCCAACATCAAATTAAATGGAAACTTGAAGCAATTCCACTAAAATCAGGGACAAGACAAGGCTGCCTACTCTCTATCTATTCAATATAGTACTTGAAGTTCTAGCTAAAGCTATAAGACAACAAAAGGAGATAAAGGGGAAATAAATTGGAAAGGAAGAAGTCAAGGTACCACTATTATGGATGATATGATAGTATACATAAGCTACCCCAAAAATTCTACCAGAGGACTCCTATAGCTGATAAATAATATCAGGAATATAGATGGATATAAAATTAACTCAAACAAATTAGTAGCCTTTCTTTATACAAATGATAAATGGGCTGAGAAAGAAATTAGGGAAATGACACCCTTCACAGCAGCCACTAACAATATAAAATATCTTGGTGTAACTCTAATCAACCAATTGAAAGGTCTGTATGATGAGTACTTCAAGTTCCTGAAGAAAGAAATTAAAGAAGACCTCAGAAGATGAAAAGATCTTCCATGCTCATGGAGTCATAAATTAACATAGTAAAAATGATCATCTTACCAAAAGCAATCTACAGATTCAATGCAATCTCCACCAAAATTCTAATATAATTCTTCACAGGCATGGAAAAAGCTATTCTCAACCTCTCATGGAAAAACAAAAGACCCAAGATAGCAAAAACAATTCTCAACAATAAAAAACTTTTGGAGGAGTCACCTCCTGACCTCAAGCTATACTATAGAGCAATAGTGATAAAAACTGCATGGTATTGGTACAGAGACAGACAGGTCAATCAGTGGAATAGAACTGAAGACCCTGAAGTAAACCTACACACCTATGGACACTTGATCTTTGACAAAGAAGCCAAAACCATACAATGGAAAAAAGACAATATCTTTAACAAATAGTGCTAGTCTAACTGGTAGTCTTCATGTAGAAGAATGCAAATTGATCCATATTTATCACCTTGTACAAAGCTCAAGTCCAAGTGGATCAAGCACCTCAACATAAAACCAGATATGCTGAATTTAATAGGAGAGAAAGAGGAAAATAGCCTTGAATGCATTGGCACAGGGGAAAAATTCCTGAACAGAACACCAATGGCTCTAAGATAAATAATGGACAAATGGGACCTCGAAACTGAAAGGCTTCTGTAAGGCAAAGGACACTGTCAACAGGACAAAATGTCAACTTACAGTTTGGGAAAAGATCTTTGCCAACCATACATCTGATAGAAGACTAATATCCAAAATATATAAAAGAGCTCAAGAAATTGAACTCCAAAAAACCAAATAACGAAGTTAAAAAAAAAAGTGGTACAGAGTTAAACAGAATTCTCAACAGAGGAATCTCAAATGGCCCAGAAGCACTTAAAGAAATGTTTAACATCCTTAGTCAACAAGGAAATGAAAATCAAAACGACTCTGAGATTGCACTTTATACCAATCAGAATGGCTAAGATCAAAAACTCAAATGACAACACATGCTGGTGAGGATGTGGAGAAAGAGGAACACTCCTACATTGCTGATGGGATTGCAAACTGGTACAGCCACCCTGGAAATCAATCTGGATGATCCTCAGAAAATTAGAAATAGTTCTACCTGAAGACCCAGCTATACCACTTTTGTACATATACCTCCAAAACACTCCACCATCCCACAAAGACATGTGCTCCACTATGTTCATAGCAGCCTTATTCTTAAGAGTCAGAAGAAACAACTCAGATGTCCCTCAACTGAAGAATGGATACAGAAAATGTGGTTCATTTATACAATGGAATACTATTCAGCTATTAAAGATGAGGACATCATGAACTTTGCAGGCAAGTGGATGAGACTAGAAAATATCATTCTGAGTGAGGTAACCCAGACCCAAAACAAAATGCATAATATGTACTCACTGATAAGTGGAGATTATCCAAAAAGTACAGAATACCCAAGATACAACTGACAGACTGTATGAAGTTTAATGAGAAGTAATGCCCAAGTGAGCATGCTTCAAACCCATTTAGAAGGAGGAACAAAATGATCACAGGAGATAGAGGGATGGAGAGACCTGGGTAGAAGAGGGGAGGGAGAAGGCAAAAGGGGGACAGATATAGGTATGAGGGGAAACAGGAGAGAAGCCCAAGTAGCCAGGAGAATGAATGGAAATATGCAGCTGTGGGGAGTGAGGGGGCAGGGGAGGGAACCTCTAGAAAGTCCCAGAGACCTGGGATGGGAGAGGTTCCAAGGACTTAGTGGTGATGAACTTTGCCAAAATGCCTAATAGTTCATATTGTTGTTCCACCTATAGGGTTGCAGATCCCTTTAGCTCCTTGGGTACTTTCTCTAGCTCCTCCATTAGGGGCCGTGTGACCCATCCAATAGCTGACTGTGATCATCCACTTCTGTGTTTGCTAGGCCCCGGCATAGTCTCACAAGAGAGAGCTATAACTGGGTCCTTTCAGCGAAATCTTGCTAGTGTATGCAATGGTGTCAGCATTTGGAAGCTGATTATGGGATGGATCCCTGCATATGGCAGTCACTAGATGGTCTATCCTTTCGTCACAGCTCCAAATTTTGTCTCTGTAACTCCTTCTATGGGTGTTTTGTTCCCATTTCTAAGAAAGGGTAAAGTGTCCACACTTTGATCTTCGTTCTTCTTGAATTTCATGCGTTGCAACAATATGAACTAACCAGTACCCGGGAGCTCTTGTCTCTAGCTGCATATGTATCAAAAGATGGCCTAGTTGGCCATCACTGCAAAGAGAGGCCCATTGGACTTGCAAACTTTATATGCCCCAGTACAGGGGAACGCCAGGGCCAAAAAGGGGGAGTGGGTGGGTAGGGGTTTGGGGGGTGGGTATGGGGGACCTTTGGGATAGCATTGAAAATGTAAATGTGGAAAATACCTAATTTAAAAAAAATGCCTAATAGTAGGAAATGAAACATGTAGAGACTATCTCCAATAGATAGACAGGACTCCCAGTGAAGGGATGAGGCCACTCACCCACCTTCAAAGTTTATGACCCCGAGATTTTACTGTCTAAAAGAAATGCAGCAACAAAATGGAGCACTTACATATACACAAACATATATGTGTATATGTATATACATGTGTGTGTATGTTTGGAGAGCTTGGAACCTGCTTGCTGGAGCTTTTCTCTACCCATTCAATGTGTGAATGTGTATATGTATGCCTATCTGTATATCTGTATGCATACATGTATGTGCGTATTTGTATATATGAAGTTATTGGAGTTTTATTTTGCTTCATTTATTCATATGTGTGTAAATGTGTATATGAATTCTTTTATTTTTCTCTTTTCTTTTCTTTCTCATTAGTCCCCAGTACAGGGGAATGCCAGGGCCAAAAAGTGGGAGTGGGAGGGTAGGAGAGTAGGGGGGAGGGTATGGGGGACTTTTGGGATAGCATTGGAAATGTAAATGAGGAAAATACCTAATAAAATATTTTTAAAAAAAGTTCCAAAGAGTTAAGAGTTCAGAGTTTCTCACTGGCCACAGGGAGTACCAGCCCCAGGGAATAAAGCTTTGTTCCACCAGAGAAAAGTCTGCTGAAATGATCCTCTAATCTCTGTCTGCCATCAGCAGCAGACTCAGATGGTTATATCAGTACTGACACTTGTCATCCATAGAAGGGCTGCCATCAGCACTAACAAGGATCTCTCTTAGATGCCACACCTCACTACCTGCCTTGGCTTACCCTATGGTATCAAAGCTGGTCTTTGACATTTTGCCATCACACATAGTTATCAGAGCTACAGTCTAATTTGCATACAATTAAGCCAGGGCAAAGACGTGGTGAAGGGGTGTCTTAATGGGATTCCTAGCAAAGGCTCCAGTGTTTTTCTTGCTTTGAGGAAGACACATGTTCTATTGCTATTACTGTAGTCAAGTGGCAAATCTTCTGAAGCCACCACCCCTCCCCCCATGGTGGTAGATGTAAAGTAGATTTCTATAGGAAGTTGGAAGAACAATTTGCAAGACTGAAGCAACCACAAAATGAGCTTACTATATTTTGTCATGAGTTATAGTTTTTGAGCTGAGCTTCTGAGTCTGTTGCAATCATCTACTGTTTATAATTTCAGAGCCAATATACCTCGTACAAGATCATCTTGATAATGCTTAAGAATTTCCAGTTACATCATGGGCAGTCCTGGACTCAGAAATGTTGACAAAGGCAGGTTTTCTCCCCTGCTTCCTTGCAGTCTGCCCCACTGTCTATATCTGAGTTGAAGACAGTACTCAGCTTTTCCTCTAATCCTTCTCCATCCTAATTTGCTTTTAGTCAATCTACTCCTTTTAGTATCTGTGTTCACTTAGTTTCAGATTTTTGTTTTAGAAAAAAATCCCAGTGCACAGCCCAGGTTGGCCTTGATCTCAGAACCCTTTGATTCAACCTCTGATTGCTAGGATTACCAGCATGTACCATCAAGCCCTCTTACTTGCAAATTCTCACAATGCTCTCTGTTCTATTTTAAGCTGTGATTAAATTTTCAAAAAGGTCTTATCTTTCTATTTCAAAAAATATAATGTCCAGTAAAAATGATCAATACATTTGTTCACACTTGACATTTCTTCAATTTTTTTTTTTTTTTTTTTTTTTTTTTTGTGGATGCCAAGAAGTACTTGCTGACAGGAGCCTGATACAGCTGTCTCCTGAGAGGCTCTGACAGAGCCTGACAAATACAGAGCTGGATGCTTGAAGTCAACCATTGGACTGAGCATGGGGTCCCCAATGGCAGAGCTAGAGAAAGGACTGAAGGAGCTGAAGGGATTTGCAAATCCATAGGAAGAACAACAATATCAACCAACCAGATGCCGCAGAGCTCCTAGGGACTAAACAACCATCCAAAGAGTACACACATGGTGGGACTCATGGCTCCAGCTGCACGTGTAGTAGAGGATGGCCTAGTTGGTCATCAATCAGAGGAGAGGCCTTTGGTTCTGATAAGGCTAGATGCTGCAATGTAGGGATGTGCCAGGGTGGGGAGGTGAGCACCCTCATAGAAGCAGTGAGGGAGGATAGGCTAGGAGGTTTCTGAAGGAGAAACTGGGAAAGTGGATAACATTTGAAATGTAAATAAATAAAATATCCAATTAAAAAAGTAAATTCTGAAAAAAAAAGAAAATAAAGAGTAAATTCTGGAGTTATGTGCACTGCACTCAATCATATCTGTATTCTCAATAAGTACAATGTGAACAAATTCTAACGAGCTCACAGATATTGGCTTAAATAAAGGCATAACACATAGCAAATGCTTGAGAAAAAATTTAATGTTTATTAGTAGAAAAGGAAATTGCATCATGAACTCATCAAAAAGAATGTACTTATTTGCATGTAAATTCACTACCATTAGATTTTGGTCCGAGATTTGTCACCTTGTAATTTAATCTAGCATCTTTTCATCTGGTTATTCCTAAACTTTCAGCCTTTTCTTCTTTGTTGAAAACACTATTTCTTGATGTGATTATACTTCTAGTATAGAAACTATACTCTTTTTTTCCCACTGGATATAAAAAAATACTGGTTGCTTTTGGGGATCTCAGAAATACCTTTGATTTTATAGCTCACCTGACCAAAATATTCAAATTCAAAATTTTTGCTATTTTTTTCTTTTAAGTATTTTGCAATACAAACAATAGTTCAGACTTTTTCAACAACCTGCCCTTGAGAACCTTCTTTATATTAATAGCAGACCAATCAGGTAATTTAGTTGAAGCAGAATATAGAATTATATACAGTTATACTATTTAATTTACTTTCCCCAAACTCATATCATGATCTTAGAACATTAAAAAGATCAAGATATTTGCAGCACCCACTTAGCATTGATTGCTTTAATCTTTAGCAAAATACTAAAAATAATTTTTGTATATGCCATTAATAACAAAATCTATACACCTGGACATATTAGGATCTGTGACCATGTGTTCTGGTCACTAGTTACAAACATAGAAGTAATTTCAAGGTGAATTGCTTAAACCTGACATTGTGAAATGGAGTCTACAGGGAAGTTGCAAGGGAAGTCAGGCTTTTACCTCCCCATAGAAACTGAAAGAATCTACTAGGGTCTCTCTTATAGTTTACCATTCAAAGAGAGAGACTCTGGGTTCCACAGAAAGACATTCCAGGAACACTAAACATACAAATTCTGTTTCTACCTTTCAAAATAATTCATACTGATTTCCAAGGGGGAAAAAACCCCCCACATTTTCTAGACATTGAAATTTCTAAGAAATCAGAGAGACTAGGAATCTTTTCATTTCCTTTCAATGGGGGAATTAAGCATCATTAAAATTATATTGGTCTTGTTATATCTGAGTATTTTTTAACATTTTTATTACATATTTTCCTCATTTACATTTCCAATGCTATCCCAAAAGTCCCCCATACCCTCCCCCCCACTTCCGTACACACCCATTCCCATTTTTTTTTTTTTTTTTTTTGGCCCTGGCGTTCCCCTGTACTGGGACATATAAAATTTGCACAACCAATGGGCCGCTCTTTCCAGTGATGGCCGACTAGGCCATCTTTTGATACATATGCAGCTAGAGACAAGAGCTCCGGGGTACTGGTTAGTTCATAATGTTGTTCCACCTATAGGGTTGCAGATCCCTTTAGCTCCTTGGGTACTTTCTCTAGCTCCTCCATTGGGAGCCCTGTGATCCATCCATTAGCTGACTGTGAGCATCCACTGATGTGTTTGCTAGGCCTGGGCATAGTCTCACAAGAGACAGCTACATCTGTGTCCTTTCAGCAAAATCTTGCTAGTGTATGCAATGGTGTCAGCGTTTGGAAGCTGATTATGGGGAGTATTTTTCATTTATCATTTTCTTTTTTT
This sequence comes from Mus musculus, assembly GCF_000001635.26. Taxonomy (NCBI): domain Eukaryota; kingdom Metazoa; phylum Chordata; class Mammalia; order Rodentia; family Muridae; genus Mus; species Mus musculus. The sequence continues at coordinate 68,205,772 of NC_000071.6, forward strand.
TTTTAAATTTTTTATTAGGTATTTAGCTCATTTACATTTCCAATGCTATACCAAAAGTCCCCCATACCCACCCACCCCCACTCCCCTACCCACCCACTCCCCCTTTTTGGCCCTGGCGTTCCCCTGTACTGGGGCATATAAAGTTTGCGTGTCCAATGGACCTCTCTTTCCAGTGGTGGCCGACTAGGCCATCTTTTGATACATATGCAGCTAGAGTCAAGAGCTCCGGGGTACTGGTTAGTTCATAATGTTGTTCCACCTATAGGGTTGCAGATCCCTTTAGCTCCTTGCGTATTTTCTCTAGCTCCTCCATTGGGAGCCCTGTGATCCATCCATTAGCTGACTGTGAGCATCCACTGATGTGTTTGCTAGGCCTGGGCATAGTCTCACAAGAGACAGCTACATCTGGGTCCTTTCGATAAAATCTTGCTAGTGTATGCAATGGTGTCAGCGTTTGGATGCTGATTATGGGGTGGATCCCTGGATATGGCAGTCTCTACATGGTCCATCCTTTCATCTCAGCTCCAAACTTTGTCTCTGTAACTCCTTCCAAGGATGTTTTGTTCCCACTTCTAAGGAGGGGCATAGTGTCCACACTTCAGTCTTCATTTTTCTTGAGTTTCATGTGTTTAGGAAATTGTATCTTATATCTTGGGTATCCTAGGTTTTGGGCTAATATCCACTTATCAGTGAGTACATATTGTGTGAGTTCCTTTGTGAATGTGTTACCTCACTCAGGATGATGCCCTCCAGGTCCATCCATTTGGCTAGGAATTTCATAAATTCATTCTTTTTAATAGCTGAGTAGTACTCCATTGTGTAGATGTACCACATTTTCTGTATCCATTCCTCTGTTGAGGGGCATCTGGGTTCTTTCCAGCTTCTGGCTATTATAAATAAGGCTGCTATGAACATAGTGGAGCATGTGTCCTTCTTACCAGTTGGGGCATCTTCTGGATATATGCCCAGGAGAGGTATTGCTGGATCCAGCAATACCTCATTTATCATTTTCTAATTTACCCGATTAATGTTTTCTCTCTGCTTATGTCTACAGCCCTCTGCCTGTGCCTGCAGCTCTACAGTCCTGGTTGTGAAGTCAAGGCTGGGCTTCGGTTTTTGATTCTCATGCTTTAACCTCCCGTGTGCTGGGATTAGGCGCGCACTTGGTAGTCTCAGTTTTGACACATGTATCATCTCAAACTCTCTTAGGGCCCTGCTCCTGCTGTCATATGTTGCTAACTGTGAACTTTTGGCCTTTGTATCTTTTGGTCTCTGGACTTTATTACTAGAAAGCTGAATGTGTGGCATAATTAGTGACCCAGAAAAATAAATACGATCAGTGTCTTATTTAGTCATCATCGGAGAATCTGATGGCAGCAGATGAGGAGAGATTCATAGCCAGACATTACACAGAGAGATAGTCTAAATTCAATATCTCCATCAAGTCCCTCCCCTGAGAGCTCAGGGAACCCTGCAGAAGAAGAGACAGAAAAAGTCTAAGAGCCATAGGGGAGGGAGAAAACCAGGAGAGCAAGGCCCTCTGAATCAAGCAAGCAAGGTGCATATGAACTCACAGGAAAAGATGCAGCAAGCACAGAGTCTACGTGGGTCTGAATCGGGTCCTCTGCATATACATTAAAGCTTTAGCTTGGTATTTTTATTGGACTCCTAAATATGAGAAGGAGTGTGTCCCTGACTCTTGTTCCTGCTCTTGGAAATCTTTTTTTCTCCTATTGGGTTACCATGTTCAACTTTGGTATAAGTTCTGAGTCATTTTATTATTTTTAACTTTTCATGTTTGGTTGTTATCTCCTGTTCTAACAGGTTTTTAGAAGCCTGTTCTTATCTAATGAGAGACAGAAAGGGAGTAGATTTGGAGGGGAAGGGAGGAAGGGGAAGGAGGAACTGGGAGTAGAGGGAGGGGAAACTGCAATTGGGATACATTGTATGTGCAAAGAATCTATTTCCTGTAAAAGAAGAAAAAGAGGAAGAAATAGAATAAGAAAACTTTTCCTAAACCTATGAGATATAATGAAAGCAATATTAAAACAGAAGTTTATACTTTTAGCTGCATCTACTAAGAAGCCAGAGACATCTCAAACAAATAACAATATACCTTAATGCCCTAGAAAAATTCCAAAACCCAAATACAATAAAGGAAGGAAACCATTAAGTTTGGACAGAGATTAATGAGATGGAAATAACAATAAATAACAAATATTTTGTTCTTTGGGTATATATATATATATATATATATATATATATATATATATATCCTTGGCCACAGAAACCAAAAGAGAGAAAGGAGACACATACATGTTGGCTCATTTATAGATGAAAAGCAATCCCTTACAAGAAATATCAATGAAATCCACAATATCCTTAACTCTCATACACAAGAAATATATTCCATTAAAATGAAATGACTTTTTGGACACATATGACCTACCAAAATTAGACAATTTAATAAGATCTATAACAAGAAGTGGGGTTGGCTTAGTAATTCAAACTCCCCTACTAATGACAGCCACATTCACATGTGTCCCATCAAAACACTGTAAGGCAAGATAGTGCACAGGTTCCTCCATCTTGTGTTCTTGCGCAGACCATTTCAGGTTTAAGTAGAATCTGTTCTCCTTGATGGAGAATCCTGTAGAAAATTACCCAACTCTATTCTAGGGATCCAAGAAGAAGTCTTAGTTAACTTACCTAAGCATCTGTTAAACTGGCTGCTTGCACAAACTTCTCACTGCAGAGGGAGATACTGGATTGTGATTTTTGCCTTTAAAAGCCTCTCATTCTTCTATGAGGTTGTAAACCCCTTCAGCTCCTAAGTCCTTGCGCTAACTTTCCCATTAGGGTACCCACACTCAGTCCAGTGTTTGGCTGTGTGCATCCTCATCTGTATTGGTAGGCACTGCGCAGAGCCTCTCAGAGGCTCTCAGAGCCTCTCTGAGACAACTATACCAGGCTCCTGTCAATAAGCACTTCTTGGCATCAGCAATAGTGTCTGGGTTTGGGGTCAGAAGATGGGATGGGTCCCTAGGTGGGGCAGTCAGTCTCTGGATGGCCTTTCCTTCAGTTTCTACTCCACTCTTTGGACAATATCAACCAACCAGACCCCCCCAAAGCTCCCGGGGACTAAACCACCAACCAAAGAGTACACAGGGGGCACCCATGGCTCCAGCTTGATAGGTAGCATTGAGATCGCCTTGTGGGGCATTAATGGGAGGAGAGACCCTTGAACCTGTGGAGGCTTAATGACCCAGGATAGGGGAAAGCTATGAAGCTGAGGCAGGAGTGGGGTTGGCAGGTGGGGGAGCACCCTCATAGAGACAGGGGAAGGGAGGAGGAGATAGGGGCTTGTGCAGGGGAAACTGGGAAGGGGGATAACATTTGAAATGTGTAAATAAAAAAAATAACCATTAAAAAGAGAAAATTCTCCCCAGCCCCAAATCCTCTCATTCTAAAAGCTTGGGGATACACTCATATCCTGAATATATGAGCATAGTTCCAGCAAAAGAAAAACATTAATAACAGCACATTAATCAACAACTTAAGGAAGACAGAGCTAAGGAATGGATTATCAGTTTTCTTTTCCCGATGACACAAATTTGATATTACTTATTAACATAGATTATAGAAGTTTTTTTCGTTGTTGTCTTTTGTTTATGTTGGTCTATTAGTAATAATCTTTTGTTTGAGGTTTCCTTACAAAAATTGTGTTAGCGTTTTCATGTTTATCAAATATTTCTGGTACATATATTTTAGACATCGTGAAGATTCTTGGGAGTGCAACAGACACTGAGAACATTCTCCTTAGCTTTCTGGTGTAGAGTTTACATTTCAGTTTTGTAGAGAAATTTACAAAACTGAAGACAAAGTATACATTATGAAAGTAAAGTCAGATTATCTAATGGGAAAATAAGTTAGAGAGTTATAAGAGCCTTGCTTGAGTAAGTGACTTTCAAGCTAGGACTTACAGAATAAGTAGAATGTCATTATTTAAGGATTGGAGTGGGAAAGGGTGAGGTAAGCAACCCCTCATACGTCAAATATCTTTGTATTTTTACAGAACAAGAAAAGGATGTGAATCATATTTCTCTTCATTCTTAGAATTCTAGAAATCTTACTTTCATTGTTTTAGAAGTAGATTTCATTGCTACCATTCATTATACCTTCCCCTGGTATCTCAGATTTCTTACTAATATTGAAGAATTAAAAAAACAATTGAAATCTAAAAATCTTAGAGTTGGCTCACAACAAGGTAATTATTCACAAGTTGGGAGATTTAAATTTTCTTTTGTGAGCGCTGCTTTACTTTCTGGGGTTGTTAGAGACAGAATAATTATATGCTGATTCTGATCTCAAAATGTCACCAAGAATAATTAACCAGAAAAGACAGGAGGGAGTATTACATTCAAATACAATATGCCAGCATGAAAGGAAAATGTGAGTCTTAGTCTTTGGAGTTTTTAATATCATCTGCAAATGCTTCTACTCATATTATTTCAAGTTGCTAAATATTTAAATACAAATATAATGAGATTTTGGTTTTAAAATTTATATGTGAAAAAAATTTATTCTAGTTTCATTGATATTGGGTATTTACTTACTGTATTAGTCAGGGTTCTCTAGAGTCACAGAACTTACGGATAGTCTCTAGTTAGTAAAGGAATTTATTGATAACTTACAGTCGGCAGCCCAATTCCTTACAATTGTTCAGTCGCAGCTGTGAATGGAAATCCAAGGATCTAGCAGTTACTCAGTCTCACACGGCAAGCAGGCGAAGGAGCAAGAGCAAGAGCTAGACTCCCTTCTTCCAATGTCCTTATATTGTCTCCAGCAGAAGGTGTAGCCCAGATTAAAGGTGTGTTCCGCCACACCTTTAATCCCAGATGAAAGGTGTAGCCCAGATTAAAGGTGTGTTCCTTAAACTCGGAGATTCAATCTTCTGGAATCCATAACCACTGTGGCTCAAGATCTTCAAACCAAGATCCAGATAAGGATCTCCAAGCCTCCAGATAAGGGTCACTGGTGAGCCTTCCAATTCCGGATTGTAGTTCATTCCAAATATTGTCAAGTTGACAACCAGGAATAGCCACTACACTTACTTATAATGTAAATATTTTAAAATACAATTGATATAAAAGTAAAGGTTTGCTCAGAACATAAAAGACAAAAAGAAACAAACGAGAGGGCATGGTTACACAATTTATTATATTCTAGTCTGCTTTTGATTGCTATGATAAAAAAACCTTGACCAAAGTAACTTGGGGTGGAAAGAACTTATCTGGGCTACACATCCTGATAATCTTGATCACCAAGGGAGGCCAAGGCAGGAACACCAGCAGAGATCAAAGAGGAGTGTTGGGGGCTTCTCTTCTTTGCTTGCTCAGTTTGAAATTTTTGTGCTATTCCTTTTTGTCTTTGGATGCTGGCAAGAACCTGAGTAAGCGTTCTCTGGCAATTTGGACCTTCTGTCTCTTTCTATACTCCTTTCTCCCTGTCATGCAGCTGCCTGCTGCCCTGTAGCTGACCTGCATACCAGCTTAGCGTAAAAGAAGTGGCGTCTCTTTCCTCCCCTCCCATCTTCTTCCCCTACCCTCCCTTCCTTCCTCTTCTTCATTCACCTTTTCTACGTAGCCGATAAAATTTATGCTTGTTTACTCGGGGGCTTTCCCCTTAAACTCTAATAAAATTGTCCTTGAGATTCCTTCTGAGTCTTTTCTTAAATTCTTTAATCAAGGAGAGCAAGAATATTGGAAAGAGTCCCAGTTTTTTTTTCAGTATTATCTGATGACCATAAAAGATTCCCCAGAATTTCTGGTAATATTGAGACAGGTTGGGTGGGGGCCTTGCTGCCTGTAACCAAATCACTGTTTTCAGAGATAAGCTGAGGGAACGGGGGAGTGTGTCAGTCAATGAAGGTTTTGCAGAAAGTAAAAGAAGCTCAAGTGTCATTGACATTGGCTACGTACATGACCTTAGGCAAGTTGCTCAAGCTTTCCAGATTTCACTACAAAATGACAGTTAATACCAACTCCCCCTAACTCATTGTAAGTATACAAGGGTTAACTGATGAAATGTAGGATTTCTTTGTAAACAGCCCTCTAACAATGTGAGGATACAATATTACCTTTTGCTTGGCTTCTCTTGGGTTTAAAACATCTGTCACCATCACTATTTATTTCTCATTTAAATTGATATGCTTAAATGTCTTTTCCTTGAATGCATGCAGGGAAATATTAAACCACATGCAAGACAGCCTGGATTTCTGTAGATTCAATTTATCAGAACACCCAAAGTCAGCACGCTATCATTTATCATTCTCCTTTGTTGATTGTATGTCAGTCAGTCTTCAGTCCATTCATGGGAGCAATACCAATACTAATCCGTCCTAATTAGTGAGGTTCTGTCACTGTAACACAGCAGGAGGCATTTGCTCAAGACCAGTCTTCCACATAATGTGGCACCTTTATTTTTTTAATAGTCTATTTTGCTAGATTTAGTTAAAATGGTCTGAAATTTACATTTCACGAGGTATTGGCTACTCGTAGCACTACCTCAGGTAAAATCACATTTTGGGATCTGAAGAGATGGCTCAGCCAACAAGAGTGCTTGTTATGCAAACATAAAGGGTCTGGGTTCAAATCTCCTGTACCTAAGTACAAATCTTTCCAGGGACTCCAGATTTTTAGATTAGATAGGAGGATTACTGGATCTTGGTGGCTTTCAGGTTAGTTCTAAGTCTTGACATCCTCCTTTGGTTTCTGCATACATGTAGGAGAGCTTACACCCCACCCCCTCATACATAACACACCCCCTCTCTTACTCTTTTATAATAAAAACCAACCATTTACTTATCTTTTATAGAAAGTGTTTCATGATCTTTTAGCAATGGAAAGTGGGTGAATGCAGTGGGTCTTGTAACTGTCGTCTGGTGCTGATCTGCCCTACTGCAGTGTATGTAGCCTATTTGGATACTATGGTCTATTGTTGCTATGGGCATAAGTATAGGTGAGCATTGCGTTCTGTAGACACACAATTCTGCACACATCTGTAACTGCATACTCTTACCTGTTCTCCTAACAGCAGATGGTTTGTTATCATTCTAGAGATGAAAACAAACAAACAAACAAAATGAGGTCCTGAGAACTAAGCGTTTCACCCAACCATTCAAGGACATCTTTAATCTTTTGGCTCTTTTAGTTCTTATGGAAATCTGATGGAATTTCCTGTAAATTTTAAACAGTCAGTTCTACTAGAGCTCCTATGATAGATTTTAGTTGCAGTTCTGTTAAACATTTAAATAAATCTTGGACTAATTGAAATCTTTATAGTGTTGAATTTGCTAATTCAGTCTAGTTCTAAAAATTCTCTTAACAATACTTTGTGGTTGTGTATGTCTTTTTTTTTTTAATTAGGTATTTAACTCATTTACATTTCCAATGCTATACCCAAAAGTCCCCCATATCCACCCACCCCCACTCCCCTGCCCACCCACTCCCCCTTTTTGGCCCTGGTATTCCCCTGTACTGGGGCATATAAAGTTTGCAAGTCCAATGGGCCTCTCTTTCCAGTGATGACCGACTAGGCCATCTTTTGATATATATGCAGCTAGAGTCAAGAGCTCCGGGGTACTGGTTAGCTCATAATGTTGTTCCACCTATAGGGTTGCAGATCCCTTTAGCTCCTTGGCTACTTTCTCTAGCTCCTCCATTGGGAGCCCTATGATCCATCCATTAGCTGACTGTGAGCATCCACTTCTGTGTTTGCTGGGCCCCGGCATAGTCTCACAAGAGACAGCTACATCTGCGTCCTTTCAATAAAATCTTGCTAGTGTATGCAATGGTGTCAGTGTTTGGATGCTGATTATGGGGTGGATCCCTGGCTATGGCAGTCTCTACATGGTCCATCCTTTCATCTCAGCTCCAAACTCCGTCTCTGTAACTCCTTCCATGGGTGTTTTGTTCCCAAATCTAAGGAGGGGCATAGTGTCCACACTTCAGTCTTCATTCTCCTTGAGTTTCATGTGTTTAGCAAATTATATCTTATATCTTGGGTATCCTAGGTTTGGGGCTAATATCCACTTATCAGTGAATACATATTGTGTGAGTTTCTTTGTGAATGTGTTACCTCACTCAGGATGATGCCCTCCAGGTCCATCCATTTGGCTAGGAATTTCATAAATTCATTCTTTTTAATAGCTGAGTAGTACTCCATTGTGTAGATGTACCACATTTTCTGTATCCATTCCTCTGTTGAGGGGCATCTGGGTTCTTTCCAGCTTCTGGCTATTATAAATAAGGCTGCTATGAACATAGTGGAGCATGTGTCCTTCTTACCTGTTGGGGCATCTTCTGGATATATGCCCAGGAGAGGTATTGCTGGATCCTCCGGTAGTACTATGTCCAGTTTTCTGAGGAACCGCCAGACTGATTTCCAGAGTGGTTGTACAAGCCTGCACTCCCACCAACAATGGAGGAGTGTTCCTCTTTCTCCACATCCTCGCCAGCATCTGCTGTCACCTGAATTTTTGATCTTAGCCATTCTGACTGGTGTGAGGTGGAATCTCAGGGTTGTTTTGATTTGCATTTCCCTGATGATTAAGGATGTTGAACATTTTTTCAAGTGCTTCTCTGCCATTCGGTATTCCTCAGGTGAGAATTCTTTGTTCAGTTCTGAGCCCCATTTTTTAATGGGGTTATTTGATTTTCTGAAGTCCACCTTCTTGAGTTCTTTATATATGTTGGATATTAGTCCCCTATCTGATTTAGGATAGGTAAAGATCCTTTCCCAATCTGTTGGTGGTCTTTTTGTCTTATTGACGGTGTCTTTTGCCTTGCAGAAACTTTGGAGTTTCATTAGGTCCCATTTGTCGATTCTCGATCTTACAGCACAAGCCATTGCTGTTCTGTTCAGGAATTTTTCCCCTGTGCCCATATCTTCAAGGCTTTTCCCCACTTTCTCCTCTATAAGTTTCAGTGTCTCTGGTTTTATGTGAAGTTCCTTGATCCACTTAGATTTGACCTTAGTACAAGGAGATAAGTATGGATCGATTTGCATTCTTCTACACGATAACAACCAGTTGTGCCAGCACCAATTGTTGAAAATGCTGTCTTTCTTCCACTGGATGGTTTTAGCTCCCTTGTCGAAGATCAAGTGACCATAGGTGTGTGGGTTCATTTCTGGATCTTCAATTCTATTCCATTGGTCTACTTGTCTGTCTCTATACCAGTACCATGCAGTTTTTATCACAATTGCTCTGTAGTAAAGCTTTAGGTCTGGCATGGTGATTCCGCCAGAAGTTCTTTTATCCTTGAGAAGACTTTTTGCTATCCTAGGTTTTTTGTTATTCCAGACAAATTTGCAAATTGCTCCTTCCAATTCGTTGAAGAATTGAGTTGGAATTTTGATGGGGATTGCATTGAATCTGTAGATTGCTTTTGGCAAGATAGCCATTTTTACAATGTTGATCCTGCCAATCCATGAGCATGGGAGATCTTTCCATCTTCTGAGATCTTCTTTAATTTCTTTCTTCAGAGATTTGAAGTTTTTATCATACAGATCTTTCACCTCCTTAGTTAGAGTCACACCAAGATATTTTATATTATTTGTGACTATTGAGAAGGGTGTTGTTTCCCTAATTTCTTTCTCAGCCTGTTTATTCTTTGTATAGAGAAAGGCCATTGACTTGTTTGAGTTTATTTTATATCCAGCTACTTCACCGAAGCTGTTTATCAGGTTTAGGAGTTCTCTGGTAGAATTTTTAGGGTCACTTATATATACTATCATATCATCTGCAAAAAGTGATATTTTGACTTCCTCTTTTCCAATTTGTATCCCCTTGATCTCCTTTTGTTGTCGAATTGCTCTGGCTAATACTTCAAGTACTATGTTGAAAAGGTAGGGAGAAAGTGGGCAGCCTTGTCTAGTCCCTGATTTTAGTGGGATTGCTTCCAGCTTCTCTCCATTTACTTTGATGTTGGCTACTGGTTTGCTGTAGATTGCTTTTATCATGTTTAGGTATGGGCCTTGAATTCCTGATCTTTCCAAAACTTTAATCATAAATGGGTGTTGGATCTTGTCAAATGCTTTTTCTGCATCTAACGAGATGATCATGTGGTTTTTGTCTTTGAGTTTGTTTATATAATGGATTACATTGATGGATTTTCGTATATTAAACCATCCCTGCATCCCTGGAATAAAACCTACTTGGTCAGGATGGATGATTGCTTTAATGTGTTCTTGGATTCGGTTAGCGAGAATTTTATTGAGGATTTTTGCATCGATATTCATAAGAGAAATTGGTCTGAAGTTCTCTATCTTTGTTGGATCTTTCTGTGGTTTAGGTATCAGAGTAATAGTGGCTTCATAAAATGAGTTGGGTAGAGTACCTTCTACTTCTATTTTGTGAAATAGTTTGTGCAGAATTGGAATTAGATCTTCTTTGAAGGTCTGATAGAACTCTGCACTAAACCCATCTGGTCCTGGGCTTTTTTTGGTTGGGAGACTATTAATAACTGCTTCTATTTCTTTAGGGGATATGGGACTGTTTAGATGGTCAACTTGATCCTGATTCAACTTTGGTACCTGGTATCTGTCCAGAAATTTGTCCATTTCGTCCAGGTTTTCCAGTTTTGTTGAGTATAGCCTTTTGTAGAAGGATCTGATGGTGTTTTGGATTTCTTCAGGATCTGTTGTTATGTCTCCCTTTTCATTTCTGATTTTGTTAATTAGGATTTTGTCCCTGTGCCCTTTAGTGAGTCTAGCTAAGGGTTTATCTATCTTGTTGATTTTCTCAAAGAACCAACTCTTCGTTTGGTTAATTCTTTGAATAGTTCTTCTTGTTTCCACTTGGTTGATTTCACCCCTGAGTTTGATTATTTCCTGCCGTCTACTCCTCTTGGGTGAATTTGCTTCCTTTTTTTCTAGGGCTTTTAGATGTGTTGTCAAGCTGCTAGTATGTGCTGTCTCCCGTTTCTTCTTGGAGGCACTCAGCGCTATGAGTTTCCCTCTTAGAAATGCTTTCATTGTGTCCCATAGGTTTGGGTACGTTGTGGCTTCATTTTCATTAAACTCTAAAAAGTCTTTAATTTCTTTCTTTATTCCTTCCTTGACCAAGGTATCATTGAGAAGAGTGTTATTCAGTTTCCACGTGAATGTTGGCTTTCCATTATTTATGTTGTTATTGAAGATCAGTCTTAGGCCATGGTGGTCTGATAGGATACATGGGACAATTTCAATATTTTTGTATCTATTGAGGCCTGTTTTGTGACCAATTATATGGTCAATTTTGGAGAAGGTTCCGTGAGGTGCTGAGAAGAAGGTATATCCTTTTGTTTTAGGATAAAATGTTCTGTAGATATCTGTCAGGTCCATTTGTTTCATAACTTCCGTTAGTTTCACTGTGTCCCTGTTTAGTTTCTGTTTCCACGATCTGTCCTTTGAAGAAAGTGGTGTGTTGAAGTCTCCCACTATTATTGTGTGAGGTGCAATGTATGCTTTGAGCTTTACTAAAGTGTCTCTAATGAATGTGGCTGCCCTTGCATTTGGTGCGTAGATATTCAGAATTGAGAGTTCCTCTTGGAGGATTTTACCTTTGATGAGTATGAAGTGTCCCTCCTTGTCTTTTTTGATAACTTTGGGTTGGAAGTCGATTTTATCCGATATTAAAATGGCTACTCCAGCTTGTTTCTTCAGTCCATTTGCTTGGAAAATTGTTTTCCAGCCTTTCACTCTGAGGTAGTGTCTGTCTTTTTCCCTGAGATGGGTTTCCTGTAAGCAGCAGAATGTTGGGTCCTGTTTGTGTAGCCAGTCTGTTAGTCTATGTCTTTTTATTGGGGAATTGAGTCCATTGATATTAAGAGATATTAAGGAAAAGTAATTGTTGCTCCCTTTTATTTTTGTTGTTAGAGTTGGCATTCTGTTCTTGTGGCTGTCTTCTTTTTGGTTTGTTGAATGATTACGTTCTTGGTTGTTCTAGGGCGTGATTTCCGTCCTTGTATTGCTTCTTTTCTGTTATTATCCTTTGAAGGGCTGGATTCGTGGAAAGATATTGTGTGAACTTCGTTTTGTCGTGGAATACTTTGGTTTCTCCATCTATGGTAATTGAGAGTTTGGCCGGGTATAGTAGCCTGGGCTGGCATTTGTGTTCTCTTAGTGTCTGTATAACATCTGTCCAGGCTCTTCTGGCTTTCATAGTCTCTGGTGAAAAGTCTGGTGTAATTCTGATAGGCCTTCCTTTATATGTTACTTGACCTTTCTCCCTTACTGCTTTTAATATTCTATCTTTATTTAGTGCATTTGTTGTTCTGATTATTATGTGTTGGGAGGAATTTCTTTTCTGGTCCAGTCTATTTGGAGTTCTGTATGCTTCTTGTATGATCATGGGCATCTCTTTTTTTATGTTTGGGAAGTTTTCTTCTATTATTTTGTTGAAGATATTAGCTGGCCCTTTAAGTTGAAAATCTTCATTCTCATCAATTCCTATTATCCGTAGGTTTGGTCTTCTCATTGTGTCCTGGATTACCTGGATGTTTTGAGTTAGGATCCTTTTGCATTTTGTATTTTCTTTGACTGTTGTGTCGATGTTCTCTATGGAATCTTCTGCACCTGAGATTCTCTCTTCCATTTCTTGTATTCTGTTGCTGATGCTCGCATCTATGGTTCCAGATCTCTTTCCTAGGGTTTCTATCTCCAGCGTTGCCTCGCTTTGGGTTTTCTTTATTGTGTCTACTTCCCCTTTTAGTTCTAGTATGGTTTTGTTCATTTCCATCACCTGTTTGGCTGTGTTTTCCTGCTTTTCTTTAAGAGCCTGTAACTCTTTAGCAGTGCTCTCCTGTAAATCTTTAAGTGACTTATGAAAGTCCTTCTTGATGTCCTCTATCATCATCATGAGAAATGTTTTTAAATCTGGGTCTAGATTTTCGGTTGTGTTGGGGTGCCCAGGACTGGGTGGGGTGGGAGTGCTGCGTTCTGATGATGGTGAGTGGTCTTGATTTCTGTTAGTAGGATTCTTACGTTTGCCTTTCGCCATCTGGTAATCTCTGAAGCTAGCTGTTTTAGTTGTCACTGTTAAGAGCTTGTTCTTCAGGTGACTCTGTTAGCCTCTATGAGCAGACCTGGAGGGTAGCACTCTCCTTAGTTTCAGTGGGCAGAGTATTCTCTGCAGGCAAGCTCTCTTCTTGCAAGGCAGGTACCCAGATATCTGGTGTTCGAACCAGACTCCTGGCAGAAGTTGTGTTCCACTCACTAGAGGTCTTAGGATCACGTGTGGAATCCTGTGTGGGCCCTTGCGGGTGTCAAGCGACTCAGCTGGCAAGGTAGCCGGGGCTCGAGTGGAGTGGAAGGGGTTTGTGCCCCAGATCAAGCCCGGGTAGCCTGCTTCCCTATGTACCGCAGTCTCAAGTTCCGCGCGATTGGATTGGGGCAGGCACTGTGATCCACTCACCAGAGGTCTTAGGGTCCCGTGGGGAGTCCCGTGTGGACCCTTGCGGGTGTTGGGCAAGACTCTGCTGGCAAGGTAGCCCGGGGCTCGAGTCGCGAGTCGAGCGGAAGGGACTTGTGCCCCAGATCAGGCCCGGGTAGCCTGCTTCCCTATGTACCGCAGTCTCGAGTTCCGCGCGATTGGATTGGGGCAGGCACTGTGATCCACTCACCAGAGGTCTTAGGGTCCCGTGGGGAGTCCCGTGTGGACCCTTGCGGGTGTTGGGCAAGACCCTGCTGGCAAGGTAGCCCGGGGCTCGAGTCTCGAGTCGAGCGGAAGGGACTTGTGCCCCAGATCAGGCCCGGGTAGCCTGCTTCCCTATGTACCACAGTCTCAAGTTCCGCGCGATTGGATTGGGGCAGGCACTGTGGTCCACTCACCAGAGGTCTTAGGGTCCCGTGGGGAGTCCCGTGTGGACCCTTGCGGGTGTTGGGCAAGACTCTGCTGGCAAGGTAGCCCGGGGCTCGAGTCTCGAGTCGAGCGGAAGGGACTTGTGCCCCAGATCAAGCCCGGGTAGCCTGCTTCCCTATGTACTGCAGTCTCAAGTTCCGCGCGATTGGATTGGGGCTGGCACTGTGATCCACTCACCAGAGGTCTTAGGGTCCCGTGGGGAGTCCCGTGTGGACCCTTGCGGGTGTTGGGCAAGACTCTGCTGGCAAGGTAGCCCGGGGCTCGAGTCTCGAGTCGAGCGGAAGGGACTTGTGCCCCAGATCAGGCCCGGGTAGCCTGCTTCCCTATGTACCGCAGTCTCAAGTTCCGCGCGATTGGATTGGGGCAGGCACTGTGATCCACTCACCAGAGGTCTTAGGGTCCCGTGGGGAGTCCCGTGTGGACCCTTGCGGGTGTTGGGCAAGACTCTGCTGGCAAGGTAGCCCGGGGCTCGAGTCGCGAGTCGAGCGGAAGGGACTTGTGCCCCAGATCAGGCCCGGGTAGCCTGCTTCCCTATGTACCGCAGTCTCGAGTTCCGCGCGATTGGATTGGGGCAGGCACTGTGATGCACTCACCAGAGGTCTTAGGGTCCCGTGGGGAGTCCCGTGTGGACCCTTGCGGGTGTTGGGCAAGACTCTGCTGGCAAGGTAGCCCGGGGCTCGAGTCTCGAGTCGAGCGGAAGGGACTTGTGCCCCAGATCAGGCCCGGGTAGCCTGCTTCCCTATGTACCGCAGTCTCAAGTTTCGCGCGATTGGATTGGGGCAGGCACTGTGGTCCACTCACCAGAGGTCTTAGGGTCCCGTGGGGAGTCCCGTGTGGACCCTTGCGGGTGTTGGGCAAGACTCTGCTGGCAAGGTAGCCCGGGGCTCGAGTCTCGAGTCGAGCGGAAGGGACTTGTGCCCCAGATCAAGCCCGGGTAGCCTGCTTCCCTATGTACCGCAGTCTCAAGTTCCGCGCGATTGGATTGGGGCAGGCACTGTGATCCACTCACCAGAGGTCTTAGGGTCCCGTGGGGAGTCCCGTGTGGACCCTTGCGGGTGTTGGGCAAGACTCTGCTGGCAAGGTAGCCCGGGGCTCGAGTCGCGAGTCGAGCGGAAGGGACTTGTGCCCCAGATCAAGCCCGGGTAGCCTGCTTCCCTATGTACCGCAGTCTCAAGTTCCGCGCGATTGGATTGGGGCAGGCACTGTGATCCACTCAGCAGAGGTCTTAGGGTCCCGTGGGGAGTCCCGTGTGGACCCTTGCGGGTGTTGGGCAAGACTCTGCTGGCAAGGTAGCCCGGGGCTCGAGTCTCGAGTCGAGCGGAAGGGACTTGTGCCCCAGATCAGGCCTGGGTAGCCTGCTTCCCTATGTACTGCAGTCTCAAGTTCCGCGCGATTGGATTGGGGCAGGCACTGTGGTCCACTCACCAGAGGTCTTAGGGTCCCGTGGGGAGTCCCGTGTGGACCCTTGCGGGTGTTGGGCAAGACTCTGCTGGCAAGGTAGCCCGGGGCTCGAGTCTCGAGTCGAGCGGAAGGGACTTGTGCCCCAGATCAAGCCCGGGTAGCCTGCTTCCCTATGTACCGCAGTCTCGAGTTCCGCGCGATTGGATTGGGGCAGGCACTGTGATCCACTCAGCAGAGGTCTTAGGGTCCCGTGGGGAGTCCCGTGTGGACCCTTGCGGGTGTTGGGCAAGACTCTGCTGGCAAGGTAGCCCGGGGCTCGAGTCTCGAGTCGAGCGGAAGGGACTTGTGCCCCAGATCAGGCCCGGGTAGCCTGCTTCCCTATGTACCGCAGTCTCAAGTTCCGCGCGATTGGATTGGGGCAGGCACTGTGGTCCACTCACCAGAGGTCTTAGGGTCCCGTGGGGAGTCCCGTGTGGACCCTTGCGGGTGTTGGGCAAGACTCTGCTGGCAAGGTAGCCCGGGGCTCGAGTCTCGAGTCGAGCGGAAGGGACTTGTGCCCCAGATCAAGCCCGGGTAGCCTGCTTCCCTATGTACTGCAGTCTCAAGTTCCGCGCGATTGGATTGGGGCAGGCACTCTGATCCACTCACCAGAGGTCTTAGGGTCCCGTGGGGAGTCCCGTGTGGACCCTTGCGGGTGTTGGGCAAGACTCTGCTGGCAAGGTAGCCCGGGGCTCGAGTCTCGAGTCGAGTGGAAGGGACTTGTGCCCCAGATCAGGCCCGGGTAGCCTGCTTCCCTATGTACTGCAGTCTCAAGTTCCGCGCGATTGGATTGGGGCAGGCACTGTGATCCACTCACCAGAGGTCTTAGGGTCCCGTGGGGAGTCCCGTGTGGACCCTTGCGGGTGTTGGGCAAGACTCTGCTGGCAAGGTAGCCCGGGGCTCGAGTCTCGAGTCGAGCGGAAGGGACTTGTGCCCCAGATCAGGCCCGGGTAGCCTGCTTCCCTATGTACCGCAGTCTCAAGTTCCGCGCAATTGGATTGGGGCAGGCACTGTGGTCCACTCACCAGAGGTCTTAGGGTCCCGTGGGGAGTCCCGTGTGGGCCCTTGCGGGTGTTGGGCAAGACTCTGCTGGCAAGGTAGCCCGGGGCTCGAGTCTCGAGTCGGTTGTGTATGTCTTGCATTTCTTTTTTTAAAATTATAAATATTTAAATGTCATTTGTTAAATGTTCTCAAAATTTTCATTTTCTAGCTCCTGTTATATAGAAATATGATCATTCTCTCTCTCTCTCTCTATATATATGTATATATGTACACATATATACATATATAATACACACACACACACACACACACATATATATGTGTGTGTGTGTGTGTGTGTGTGTGTGTATGTATATATCCTGAAAACATACTATGCTTAATATGGTCTAACCGATTTTATTTTAATTTTGTGTGGACTCACAAGATCTTCCAAGTAGAAAGGATAGTTTTATGTTTTCCTTTAAAATGTGGCTGCTAATCCAGATGCCCCTCAACAGAGGAATGGATACAGAAAATGTGGTACATTTACACAATGGAGTACTAATCAGCTATTAAAAAAATGAATTTATGAAATTCCTAGGCAAATGGATGGACCTGGAGGGCATCATCCTGAGTGAGGTAACCCAATCACAAAAGAACTCACACAATATGTACTCAGTGATAAGTGGATATTAGTCCAGAAATTTAGAATACCCAAGATATAAGATACAATTTGCAAAACACAGGAAACTCAAGAAGAACGAAGACCAAAGTGTGGACACTTTGCCCCTTCTTAGAATTGGGAACAAAACACCCATGGAAGGAGTTACAGAGACAAAGTTTGGAGCTGAGGCAAAAGGATGGACCATCTAGAGACTGCCATATCTGGGGATCCATCCCATAATCAGCTTTCAAACGCTGACACCATTGCATACACTAGCAAGATTTTGCTGAAAGGACCCAGATATGGCTGTCTCTTGTGAGACTATGCCGAGGCCTGGCAAACACAGAAGTGGATGCTCACAGTCAGCTATTGGATGGATCATAGGGCCCCCAATAAAGGAGCTAGAGAAAGTACCCAAGGAGCTTGAGGGATCTGCAACCCTATAGGTGGAACAACAATATGAACTAACCAGTACCCCCCGGAGCTCGTGTCTCTAGCTGCATATGTATCAGAAGATGGCCTATTCAGCCATCAGTGGAAAGAGAGGCCCATTGGTTGTGCAAACTTTATATGCCTCAGTACAGGGGAACACCAGGGCCAAGAAGTGGGAGTGGGTGGGTGGGGGAGCGTGTGGGGGACTTTTGGGATAGCATTGGAAATGTAAATGAAATAAATGCCTAATTTTAAAAAAAGGTTTAAAATGAAAAACATGTGGCTGCTATTTATAATTAATTAATTAATTAATCAAGTAACACAGACTTGACTCTTGTTACTCACAGTAATTATGATCGTTCAAAGTTCATGAGTAACCAATTAGCAAAAATGAAGCCAAAGTTTCTAATGGAGAACATAGGGTTAAGTTTCTATTAGCCTCTTGTCAAAGCATTTTCAACAGCCCATTCTCCTCCCCCCACATTACATGCTGTTTGCAGCATGTATACTAGTTCACCAACAGAGAATGCACAGTTAAAATAACTCTAACTCCTATGTCAAAGAGACTCATGTAACATGCCCATTTTCTCTGAGAGACATATCCAGACTTCTGTGTGAGAGCAGTAAGAGCTCTTTGGCACTGTGTTTGGGGACCTTGATAATCAAGACACACAGAACAAGCACAGGAATGAGAAAAATTGGCACTAAGTAGATCATGGAAATGACACTTGCTTATGTTATTATAATCAAAGCAAGCCTTGGCTGGGACCATGTGACTTAACTCAAACTTTGTCACTGTGAGCATGCTCCTCCATGATGGGATTTGGAATTGCATCTGAAAATGGAATTCTTTGCCAATCTGATCTTTATTTTTTAACATAATTTTATTTTTAATTCATTTTTTTACATTCTATATTCCATTCCCCATCCCACCCATCCGCCCTCCGTCTGCTCCACATCCCATACCTCCTCCCCACTCCACCCCGTCTCCACATGGATACCCCCACCCCACACCCAAGCTGACCTCTAAACTTTCTGGGGCCTCCAGTCTCTTGAGGGTTAGGTGCATCATCCCTGAATGAACACAGACCTGGAAGTCCTCTACTGTATGTGTGTTGGGGGAACCTCATATCAGCTGGTGTATGCTGCCTGTTTGGTGGTCCAGTGTTTGAGAGATCTTGGGTGTCCAGATTAATTGACACTGCTGGTCCTCCGACGGGGTCACCTTTCTCCTCAGCTTCTTTCAGCCTTCCCTAATTCAACAATAGGGGTCAGCTGCTTCTGTCCATTGGTTGGGTACAAATAACTGCATCTGACTCTTTCAGCTGCTTGTTGGGTCATGATAGATCCCTTTTTGTGAGCACTCCATAGCTTCAGTAATAGTATGAGGCCTTGGGACCTCCCTTTGAGCTGGATCCCACTTTGGGCTTGTCACCAGACCTTCTTTTCCTCAGGCTCCTCTCGATTTCCATCCCTGTAATTCTTTCTGACAGGAACAATTATGGGTCAGAGATGTGACTAAGATGGCAACCCCATATATCACTTGATGTCCTGTTTTCCTGCTGGAGGTGGGCTCTATAAGTTCCCTCTTATAAGTTTCCTACTGTCAGAGCATTTCATCTAAGGTCCCTCCCTTTGAGTCCTGGGAGTCTCTAACCTCCCAGGTCTCTGGTGCATTCTGGGGGGTTCCCCCAACCTCCTATTTCCTTAGGCTGCCTGTTTACATTCTTTCTGCTGGCCCTCTGGGCTTCAGTCCTTTTCCCTCACCCAATACCAGATCAGGTCCCCCCCTCCTTCCCCTCCACCCTTTCCAAGTTCCCTCCAGTTTCCTTCCTCCCTCCCCACTTGTGATTACTTTCTTCTCTCTCCCAAGTGGGACTAAGACTTGGGCACTTCAGCTTGTTGAGCTTTTTGATTCTGTAGACTATATCTTGGGTATTCTGTACGCGCGCGCGCGCGCGCGTGTGTGTGTGTGTGTGTGTGTGTGTGTGTGTCTAATATCCACTTATTCGTGAGTACATATGATGCATGTCCTTTTGGGTCTGAATTACCTCACTCCGGATGATATTTTCTAGTTCCATCCATTCGCCTGCAAAACTCAGGATGTCCTTGTTCTTAATAGCTGAGTAGTATTCCATTGTGTAAATGAACCACATTTTCTGTATTCATTCTTCTGTCGTGGGACATCTAGGTTGTTTCCAGCTTGTGGCTATCATAAATAAGGCCACTATGAATGTAGTGGAACACGTGCCCCTGTGGCATGGTGGGGCATCTTTTCGGTAAATTCTTAAGAGTGGTATAGCTGGGTCTTCAGGTAGATCTATTTCCAATTTTCTGAGGAACTGCCAGACTGATTTCCAGAGTGGTTGTACCAGTTTGCAATCCCACCAGCAATGGAGGAGCATTCCTCTTTCTCCACACCCTCTCCAACATGTGTTGTCACCTGAGGTTTTGATCTTAGCCCTTCTGACTGGTGTAAGGTGGCGTCTCAGGGTCGTTTTGATCTTTAGCATTTTACTTTCCCACTCACTTCGATTTTCTTTAGCTGTTGCCCATTTCCTCCAGGAAAAAATCTGGGGACATTGAATGATGACTTATAATTATCTCATATGATAGTTTTCAAGAAACGGCTATTTCCCAAAGTGACAGTAAAGACCTTGAAGCCCTGTCAGCAGGTAAGTGTTGCCATACTCCCTCCATCATGACTTTCTGTAATTTGAGTCACCCTTTTGTATTTGTTCTCCTGTGTGTAATAAATAGTATGTTTCCATTGGAATTTCTCTAGTAACTAATGAGAACAAGTATCTTTCCTTATTCTTGTTTGCCAGTCCTACATCTTCCCTAGTTTGATGTGAAAACTTTTCAAATTTTTTATTTTGACTTTTCTTATTATTGAATATATGGTTATATATGCATGTATACATATTCATGCAGTAACAATTTATCATAGAAAGGGCCAGGAACTTGAAGGAGAGCATAGAGGGGTACATGGGAAGACATGAAGGGAAGAAAAGGAAAGAAATGTTGTAATTTTATTATAATCTTGTCTTAGTCAGGGTTAAAGAAAAGACCTTGGGGATGAATAAGAAACTAAGGGTTGAGGCTTGCTAGTGATATGTTTGTGTGTCATGTTGACAAGGGGTCAATTATACTGGCTAGTTTTGTGTCAACTTGACACAGCTGGAGTTATCACCAAGAAAGGAGCTTCAGCTGAGGAAGTGCCTTCATGAGATCCAGCAGTGGGGCATTTTCTCAATTAGCGATCAAGGGGGGAGGGCCCCTTGTGGGTGGTACCATTTCTGGGCTGGTAGTCTTGGATTCTATAAGTGAGCAGGCTGAGCAAGCCAGGGGAAGCAAGCCAGTAAAGAACATCCCTCCATCGCCTCTGCATCAGCTTCTGCTTCCTGCTCTTCTTGAGTTCCAGTCCTGATTTATTTTGGTGATGAACAGCAGTATGGAAGTGTGAGCTGAATAAACCATTTCCTCCCCAACTTGCTTCTTGGTCATGATGTTTTGTCCAGGAATAGAAACCCTGACTAAGAGAAATCTCAAAAATAAAAACTAAGAATTTAAAGAAAATATTTGAGATTAAAACTGCATCACATATTTTAGTTCTTTATCATATACTTAAGTGTAAAGTATTTTCTCATAGGTTTGGGTCCTTTAGATTTTTCATTTTTTTTAAATAACAGACTTTTTTTTTCACTTGTTTTGTTAGGGTTATTGTCTTATTGTGTGACTCACATCAAACTTGCTGGGTTTCTGGGCATGCACTACCACATAAGACATATGTAATCTTGAGTTAACTATTTTCAATGAATTTTGTACCAGAATTATTTACCTAGCCCAAAATGGCAAAGATATAATTGGACAAGTTTTATACATGGACACTAGTAAGGGCTTTTGTGAAATCCAAGAAACAATGCAAATCTCCATGAACATCAGCAGCTGAGAGAGTGTATTAAATTGTGGTATAGTCATATAATGGGATACAATTCAGCAGTAGAAGATTGGAATGTCAAAGCATGCTATAATATGGATAAATATCCAAATAGTCATGCCAAATAAGAATACAAGAAAGCAAAGATTACACATGTTATAATTCTAAGTATCTTTAATGTATAACAGGGGAGAGAAAGGGAGAAAAGATGGGGCATGCTATAAGTTTTGGGGGGCTTTTCTTCCTTGATTTTGACACTGAGTTTATTAATATTATTAGTAATCTTAAATTTCCAGGATTATAGAAAGAACCTGCATTGTTTGAATGGAAAATAAACCATAAATAGTATATTTTCCAAATAGACCTCAAATATGCTCATTCACTGTATTTGTCAAATAGGTTTAATAACTGGAAATTAACATAAGGCTCATAAGGCTCAATAAAAAATATGTGAACACACACACACACACACACACACACACATACACACACACACACACACACACACACACACACAGACAAGAAATTTCCATGAGATTTCTCTTTTTATCATGAAAACGACTACAACAACAAACTGGAATTCAGTTCACAGTTGCATCATGCCAGCTAGACAGATGCTGAACAGCATGCTCAGAACTAGTGTTTTAGGGTGTAGCAAAGTCCACTTTCTGATCTTATGCCCAAAGAAGGCAACATCATAAATTACATTACTTTCCCTAGATGGGATTTCCATCACTTCAGTTCTGAGAATCTCTTTTGACAGGCTTTCTCACTAGCTTTTCCATCCAATCCTCACCTGTCAGAGTCTTGGCTCCAGAGTTATTTAAATTGTTCAGCAAAGATGAAGCTCTTTCTAATTCTGGCATAAAGTAAAAGGGAGAGAACAGAGATAGATCATTTTAATGCCTGAGGCTTAGCCAACTTGTTTTCAGTTTCTTGAAATATGAAAAGTTTGTTCAATATTATCTTCCACTGCTACCCATGTTTTGAAACACTAAATTTGAATTGGTTACAAGAAAAGGTTTGAATCATAAAATCAGGAAGGGCTCATTAGACTTCTTGGTGTCACACAAAATGGCCACTTCAACCCTTTGACCCCCTTCACTTTCCATCTTTACCTTCTCTTGACTTGGTAAAAGCATAATTATAACAAATGCCTATCTTGATAGAATTGGTTAAGAAAAATCTTAAATATTTATTTAGAAGTGTTTTATTTTAACTCCGAGGTAGAAAGAGTAAAATTATAAAGCACATACAGGCAGCAGAGATAAGAGAGATATCATTGCCTCATTTGCATGGGGAAGATAAAAATATTGCCGTCAAAGACAGTAGAATAGAAGCTATTAGAGGCTGGAAAAATATGAAAGTAATTTAAGAACGTTTTCAATAGATACAAAGCAAGCAGTGAGAGGGATAATATGTCATTTATTCAGTATAGAAGGGTAACTATGCTTATAATGTTACAATAATATACAGCAATATTATTATTATGTTTAATAAAGAATGAGTAGAGACCAAAGATTTCTAAAGCAATAAGTTGGTAAATATTTAAGAAATGAAATATTTAAGAAAATGGAAATACTAGTTACCCTGGTACAAATATTGCTCTTTATATACATGTCACAAATTATCACACTGTGCCCCATACATGTGAATAATTATTATGCATCAATTAAAAATAAGATATGTCTGGTAGTTGTACAAATGTCAACCACCATGATCCACACATGGCTCTATAAATCTACAGCTGTAGATGTTAAGGATAGAAGGTGGGCCATCAGGTGAGAAAATACTCTAAGTTGACTTCATACATAATAAATCTAGAGTGATATTTCTTTTTAATGTACTCTTTTGAGGATTTCATAGATGAATACAAACATATTTTGTTCATTTCACATAAGTCCTTTTGGCCACCTTCCCAACACATTTCTCTTTCAACAACTTCATATTTTTATATAAAAATCTATTAAGTCCAACCATGTACATGCGTGTAGAAATATATACTCAAGACTTAGCAGTTTGCAGGAAACACAGCCTTGAAAAAATTGTTCTTTCTCTCTATCATCCATCAGTCACCCAAGGCTACTATCCATCTTTGCCAGGCTGTGGCCTCATGAGCCCTTCCTCTGTCCATGATGGAAGGTGACAGACAAGTCATATTTTTTGTGGGCCTCATGAAGGTCCATAGCTGCTGTGAGTTTATGAGTGCAATCACCATGCCATATGCAAAAGATACTGATCTGCTGCAGTCTTTTTCATTGCACTCCTTTCCAAAAAGGGTCAAGAAAATAAAAAAAAAATTTTTTTTGAGAATTAGGTTTTACCTCCTGAAAACTATACTCTCTTTTCAAATCAGAAAGTTTTCAATTTACCTTTTGTTTGTAAGCTTTAGTATCTCCAGGGGGTTAATGGTAGGTAGTGATAGTGATAGCATGGATCCCATTATTATAGAATACCAAAAATGCTGCATGGGAAAGTTAGATTAGATGATGTTGATGTATGGTCTCATCTTCAGGTCTTTGGGTGCAAAGGGCATGACTACTCTGATATATGCATGGAAATTCTCTGATAACTTATTTATCTTTCTTCAACTCTCTTCTTATGTTATCCATCCATTTGTGCACAAATTGTGAGAATCAGGGTTGACCATGAATTAGAGGAACAGAAAAAATAAGAAAGAACTCTCCAGTCCCGAATAATGGCTTAAGATAAAATTAGCATCAAAATAACAGTTATTGATATAATAACTCAAATCAAACAGCAATTCACATTTGAAAACTGCTTTGTATTTTTCTAACTCTATATGGATGTATGTAGAATGTGACAATCTGAACCTGAAATCAAATTACCAAATTTAAAACAGTCATTGATGTATATGGCAATCGTTGACTTTTTGGTAAAATACAGAAATTAGTAAGAGGAAGGGAAATGTTGAAAGTGAGGGTATTAGATATGCTTAAAACTCATAGTTTAGATAGAACCTTTCGAGATCATATCCAGTGGTTAGGCACAGCCCCCAGTTGAGGGATGGAGCCACTCACTTATCTCAAAAATATTAACCCAGAATTGCTCCTGTCTAAAGGAAATGCAGGGACAAAGAGGAAAGGCCACCCAGAGACTTCCCCACCTAGGGATCCATCCCATCTGCAGACACCAAACCCAGACACTATTGTGGATGCCAAGAAGCACTTGCTGACAGGAGCCTGGTATAGCTGTCCTCTGAGAGGCTCTGCCAGAACCTGACCAAGACAGATGCGTATCCTCTGCAGCCAACAATAGGACTGAACATGGAAACCTCAATGGAGGAGTTAGAGGAAGGACTGAAGGAGCTGAAAGGGTTTACAGCCCCATAAGATCAATATCAACCAACCAGATCCCCCAGAGCTCCCAGTGACTAAACCACAGACCAAAGAGTACACATGGAGGGACCCATGGCTCCAGCTGCATATGTAGCAGAGGGTTGTCTTATTTGGAATCCATGAGAGGGGAGGCTCTTGGTCCTATGAAGGTTTGATTCTCCAGTGTAGAGGAATGCTAGAGCAGTGAGGCAGGAGTGGGTGGGGTGGTGGGGTAGCACCCTCAGAAAGGCAGGGCGAGGAGGAGGGGGAGTGGATAAGAGGTTTGCATAGGGGAAACTGGGAAGGGGGATAAAATTTGAAATGTAAATAAAAGCCAATTTAAAATAAAAACCTTATAGTTTCGAGGGATTGAGCCCTGTTTGTGTTTTGTTTTTGTGAACAGAATAATGTGAGGCACTCGGGACTGCTTGCTCTTTCAGTTGAAGGAATGGACCCTCACAGAAGGAAGCAATGGTTCCAGATCAGATTGAAGAATCTGGGGTTCACACTGGATGCACATGACGCTCATCAGTAAATGCTAAGTACACCGAATGAGAACTGACAGAAGTTGGCAAGAGAAGAGAAGAGGAGGGAATAGAATCAGAAATTCAGTGATTTTTGCCTCCAGTAAAAGCATCCTTAACTCAATCCAACTTTGGGCCATAAAGAGAAAAACAGAAATCATCTTCAAAACACTGGAGGGTTTTTTCCCTAACTTGTGAAATACACCTTAAATTCTTGAAGGTATTTTAAAAAGAACCACCATGCCCTATAAAGTACTTGCTTATGGGCTTTAGGTGTTTAAGTGCAAGATTCTATTTTGTGTCCTATAATCATGTATTTACAAAATTGTGCATGAATAAAATATAAAATGAATATTAAGGCATCTTCTAGATGGAATAACGCATGTTGGCCTGTGCCTAGAAATGTGTATTGACCATCATTCATTCTCATGCAGGCCTCATATTATTGACCTGATTTGACACTTTCTGTCCTTGTAAAGGCAAAGACCCTGAGGGAGGCATTCATACTTTGTGCTGAATTTTTTTATTGAACATTAGCTCAAATGTGAGGAAACGGCAGAGACAAGATTTTTTTTCCCCAGCTTCTTTTGCTTGAGTTTATTTCAAGTTTTCTGGTAATTCTTTATAGCTTAGGAGAACACTGAAATATTTTGTTAGGATGAAACGCATCCTTCTTAAAATGAGTTTTTATTCTTTATTTTTCTATTGAAGTTGACAACCTGCTCAGAGTAAGTCAAAAGTACTTTTCTGTTTGTACATGCCCTATAGATTCAATTTATAGGACTGCTACATCACACACACACACACACACACACACACACACACACACACACACACACGTATATTTGGCTTTTTTGGAAACATAGAAGCTAGCGTTGACAGTTAAGCAAATGTTCAGAGTATAGTCTATCTCTAAAGATCATGCAAAAATGGAAGTACATTGTTCAATGTCAAGCTGAAATATAGAAATCACTTTAAGAACTGGAAACTGTAATACAAAGGAATGAACTTATAGGAGATGGAAGGGCAGCCACATCAAATGGAGCAGAGAAGGCAGAAACTACAGATAAGTAGATTAGGCCCCTCCAGTGGAAGGAGTGATATGATGATCCTGACTTGATCATTCCCTGTTACTAATGCTTCAAAGTATCATGTTTTCCTGCATAAAGATATTATATTATAATAGAAAAGTATATTTCAAAAACTAAATAAATTAAATTCATAATGGGTTAAAAATAAAGGAACTTATGACATAGCTTTGTTATTACATTTCTGTATCTTTTTTATTAAATATTTTCTTAATTTACATTTCCAATGCTATCCTGAAAGTTCCCTATACCCTCCCCCCGCCCTGATCCCCTACCCACCCACTTCCACTTCTTGGCCCTGGTGTTCCCCTGTATTGGGGCATATAAAGTATCTTAACCACTAAGCTGGAACCACAACAACTGATGGAGTATAGAAGAGATGTAGGGAGAGAGAAAATGTTCCAGCTTCTGTCTACATCTTCTTGAGGCCTCCCATCATGGAGTCCATCCAGATGCCATCTGTCTGATGAGTCTGAAATTCAGTTTGTGAGGACCAAGTCTTCACTGATAGAGAACAAAACAGAGGGGCAGTTCTGAGAACTGATCTAGCATTCTCACAAGAAATAAGGCCATTTTGACATGTGTGAGCAAGCATGTATTAAAGTCATATCAATGCAAAAGAAGGCTATGAAAAGGGAAGACAGAATGATGAGATAGTTATTATTGAACAGTTTTAAAAATGAGTACAGGAAAAGAAAATGAACTTAAATGGTTAAAAGTAAAAAAAAAAGTGAACATTTCTTTAAGTGCTTCTCAGCCATTCGAGATTCCTCTATTGGTATTTCTTAGTTTAGCTCTACCCCATTTCTTTTTTGAATGATTTAGTTTATTGGTGTCTAACTTCCTCCTTTGTCACCAGGGAAATGCAAACCCAAACTATTCTGAGATTCCATCTTACACTCATCAGAATGGTTAACATTGAAATCTCAAGGGACAGCACATGCTTACAAGGATGTAGAACAAGAAGAACACTCCTACATTGCTGGTGGGAGTGCAAACTTTTACCACAACTCTAGAAATAAATTTGGCAGTTTCTCAGAATATTGGGAATGGTTCTACCTCATGACCCAGGTGTACCATTTCTAGGGGTATACCCCAAAGATGTTCCAACACATCACAAGTATACTTGATTAACTATGTTCATAGCAGCTTTATTCATAATAGCTAGTAACTAGAGATAACCCAAATAATCCTCAATTGAAGAATAAGTATAGAAACGGTGGTTCATTTGCACAATTGAATATTACTTAGCTATTAAAAGCAAGGCCATCATGAATTTTACAGGCAAATGGATGGAACTAGAAAAATATCATCCAGAACCAAAAGGACATGCATGGTATATAATCACTTATAAGAGGATATTAGTCATAAAGTACAGGATAATCATGCTATAATCAATATCCCAAAGAAGCCAAATAACCAAGAGGACCAATGAAAAGGTGATTGAATCTTTTTAAGAAAAGGAAATTAAATTCTTCTTTTCCAATTTGTATCCCCTGGAGGGCATTATCCTGAGTGAGGTAACCTAATCACAAAAGAACTCAAATGATATGTACTCACTGATAAGTGGATATTAGCCCAGAAATGTAGAATACCAAAGATACAAGATACAATTTGCAAAACACATGAAACTCAAGAAGAACGAAGACCAAAGTGTAGACACTTTGCCCCTTCTTAGAATTGGGAACAAAACACCCATGGAAGGAGTTACAGAGACAAAGTTTGGAGCTGTGACAAAAGGATGGACCATCTAGAGAATGCCATATCCAGGGATCCATCCCATAATCAGCCTCCAAATGCTGACACCATTGCATACACTAGCAAGATTGTGCTGATAGGACCCTGATATAGCTGTCTCTAGTGAGACTACGTCGGGGCCTAGCAAACACATAAGTGGATACTCACAGTCAGCTATTGGATGGATCACAGGGCCCCCAATGGAGGAGCTAGAGAAAATACCCAAGGAGCTAAAGAGACCTGCAACCCTATAGGTGGAACAACATTATGAACTAACCAGTAACTCGGAGCTCTTGAGTCTAGCTGCATATGTATCAAAAGATGGCCTAGTAGGCCATCACTGGAAAGAGAGGCCCATTGGACTTGCAAACTTTATATGCCCCAGTACAGGGGAACGCCAGGGCCAAAAAGTGGGAGTGGGCGGGTAGGGGAGTTGGGGGGAAGGGTATGGGGGACTTTTGGGATAGCATTGGAAATGTAAATGTGGAAAATACCTAATTAAAAAAAAGAAAGAAAAGGAAATTAAGTAGATATTGGAGGTGAACAGATGAAGGAGGGAATTGGGTAATAGAGGGGATTGGGAGGGTAGTGGGGCAATGGAGGATCAGAAGTAGGGATAGAAGGGTAGAGAGAAGGGAGATCGATGATGGGGGACAATCTCTAGGATGTGACAGAGATGTGAGATAGGGGGAAACCCTAAGGGTCTACTGGGGCAACTCAGATTCTTCTCTGTGGGAGATATAGACCCTGAAGTGGCCACTTTGTGTATCCAGGCAGGACTCTCGGTAGAGGGATAAGGACAGCACCCACTCATGAAACATTCAACCTAATGTGTGTCCTACCTACAAGATGTACAGGGACAAAGAGAGAGCAAATTCTGAGGGAATTACAAATGACTGCCCCAAATTGAAACCCATCCCATGGGCAAGAACCAGTCCCTATTAATGATATTCTTGTTATGCTTGCAGAAAGGTGCCTAGCATAACTATCCTCTGAGAGGCTCTACCCAGCAGTCAATGGGAAGAGATGCAGAGACTCACTTGCAAACATTAGATGGAGCTCGAGGAGTCTTACAGAAGGGTTGGGAAAATGACTGAGGGACCCCCAAGAGGATCTCAGTGGGAGAGATACACCTAGTTCTGCAGTGACTTGATGTGTCTGGAAGTAGAGGATGGGGTGGGGGATGGGAGTAGGGTAGGAGAGTGATACTTAGAGGGGGAGTCTCCATTCTCAAGGGAGAAGGGGAGGGAGGAATGGGGCATCTGTGTGAGGAGGTACTGAGGAGCTGATATTGGGATGTAAAGTGAATAAATACATTTAATAAAAATTAAACTGTTAAGGAGGTTAATTAACATAAATAAAAAAGAGTAGGACTGTCTTGACTTGTACTCAATAGCACTCCTATAGTGTTACACAAGTACAGGAAAGACACAAGTTAATATCAATACCATGATAAACTCTTTCAACAATGACAGAGTATGGAATTCACTTATGGGTTACATTGTTAATTCTGTGACAGAATAATTGCAATAAATAGCATTGTTTCCTCTCATTCTCAGTGGTTAACCTAAAGATAGACTGACATTTCTATTGTTCAGGCTCCAGTTTCTGATTTCAGATGCTCTATACTGAACTGAAACTATGGCATTTACTGCCTATGTGGACCACAGCAGAAGCCTTTATTTTCATTCCAAACAGCTATATTCTTGTTTCTCCTTTCTTTAGAAACTCCTAAGCATTCAATTGGAAATTCCCAGATACATTGGTGTTACTTAGTGGTCCATGTTACTCCTCAGTTAAATCTGGTGGGTATATGACTGATGCAGACTGGAAGTGCATGGTAGATTCAACATTATGTGACTTCAACAAGGCATTTATACCCCTCAAATAAACACATTGAGACATTTTTTAAGTGAGACTGTATTTAACTAATCTATATCATATCCTCCAACATATAAGCCATGGTACCACAACAATGGTACTATGCTCTTTGGTTGAATTCAGCAAGAACTACATAAATTTTTCTAACCTTTTCTATGGGTGAAAATATCTTAAAATAAATACACACACATGCACACACACACGTATATGTATATATGTGTGCATATGTATATATACACATAGGTGTAATTAATTATATATAAAATATATTACTTGAAATAAAGTTATATATTTTGATTAAATTTGCAACAATATGATATATTTCTACCATATTTATCCTCATATTCAAAACAATATGTATAGTTTTAATGTAATTTCTAATGATAGTTTGCTTTTGGTGCTGAGAGAAAAGGCCATAGTTGACTACTGAAATAATTGGTTGTGAAGGAAACCTATCAACACAATGTGCTACTAAAACACAATGACAACATCTTCTTACCGTTTATGATTCAGATTCTGGAAATCTCAATCCTTCTGAAACCAATGACAACATGTAGGACAGTGGTCTATACCTTCCTAATGCTGAGACCCTTTAATAAGGTTCCTAATGTTGTGGTGATCCCCAACCATAAAATTTTCATTGCTACTTCCTAACTATAAATTTGCTACTGTTATATGTTGTAATGTAAATATCTGTGTTTTCCAATGGTCTTAGGGGACCCCCACGGCTTGGGAAATGATGATCTAGGATTGACATGTATGTTTAGAATAGACAGTATTGTTTCCTCATTATGACAACTGAATTGTCAGTATTAGGTTGAACCTCAGTTTGGAGATTTGATTAATTCTATTATATAATTGTGAAAACCTCTGAGAACTTAGTATTGGGAAATAACAAACCAACTCCACTGAACTCTTTAACCTAGCATCCATTTAAGAGAATGTTTCTTCAAAATATATTGATTCCGTGTGTGACTATCAGAATATAAAGAAAATCTAATTTTTCATTTTTTGGGGGGGGCAAATCTGTATGGTCGAAATCCCCTACCTCTCTTCACATCTTTCTCTAAGAGCCATGTTTTCACATGTTAAAGACTTGTCTAACGCAGACTATGCAACTACAATTCCCATTGAAACTCCAGTAAGTGAAGAAAAGTTTTTGAGGGTAAAACTTGCTGATCTTGAGGGATCATTTGGAAGACACTTTGTCTTAATAGCATCCTGCCTTGCCAAACTGTAATTCACCAGTATTTCTGCCAAGAGCTTCATCCGGATGTGTTTGACTTTCTTGGGCATGACAGCTTCCCTTACTATGCAAAGTTCTGTGTGAAACCTTCAATGTGGGAGAACAGCTTTTAGGTGACTGCTGTAAAAACTGATGTTAGAGTACATGGTTCTCTTGTCATAACAAACATTTTTAGCTTCTTAGGAAACTTCTGATAAGAATTAGATAGGTCAATCTGGTTGATCCTAAACATCAGAAAGAGCGGTAATTCACTGAAAGTACTCTTTCTTTTCTCCCTCCCTCCCTCCCTCCCTCCCTCCCTCCCTCCCTCCCTCCCTCCCTCCCTCCCTCCCTTCCTCTTTCTTTCTTTCTTTCTTTCTTTCTTTCTTTCTTTCTTTCTTTCTTTCTTTCTTTCTTTCTTTCTTTCTTTCTTTCTTTCTTTGTTTCCTGACTACTTTTCTAAGCATTAGAGGTTGAATTTAGTAATTAAACTCTCATATATATTCAAAGTCAATAAAGTGAAATTATTAAAATAGGACGTCCATAAACTTATTGTTAGATTATTGTCTGCTTTTGACTTCACAACAATTCAGGAAATACCAGTTATGCCTTAAATATTTCCAAAAATAAAAGAAGTGTTTTTTCTTACTTCAGCAGAGAGCAAATTTAAATTAATTTATATTTGAAAGAACTTTTATAGTTGTATAAAAAAGACTTAAACACACACATGTGTGTAGAAATATTTGTATATGTATGTACTGTGTGCCAGATTCAGCAAAGCACTCTGGAACATGAATTATTGACTTTGTGTAGCATTGACTGAAAGAATTCTATATAGGCATATGTTTAAATTCATAAATTCATGTGTGTATATGCATGTGAATATATGCTACATACACACACACACACACACACACACACACACACACACACATATATATATATATATACACATGTACATATATATGCATACATAAAGATACACACACCAAATGTAAAAATATCCCCACATACATTAAGAATAAAAATAACCCAAACAACAAAAATAAATGAACCAGCAAACAAAGTTGTGTGTTGATTTAAAGAAAAAATTTGATTGCCAGATACCCATTAGAACACATGACAGTGAACAAAGGACTTAGAGCACTTCTTAATTTTTTAGGATTGAGAACTGTCGTCTGTTTGGAACTTGGAAATCTTTTTTCCAAACTCCGGTAGAGATGTCTTGGACGCAACAATTTATGTTTCTTGTCGACAGTTTTAACATCTTCATTTTTCTCTTTCCTTTAAAGAGTTATTTTCAGGAAGAGCTCAGCCCTTGCTTTAGAGGACCATGGGGGGATATAAAGCACTCTTTGGACTAAAAGAGAGAATGCAATTGAAGAGCAGATGTTGAGGGGAGGGATTGCCTGTTGTCAACGATTTATAGAAAGTACAATGAACTTATGAGAGCCAGGGGAGAAATGACATATCTGGGACACCAGAAGCTGTTGCTACCAGTTGTACTACAATCTGCAAAACACGAGGAAAGCCAGTTAGGTTACTTTCCCATAAAAAGTGTCTTCTGTAGTTCACCATCTCTGTGGACTCAAGAGCAGAATGTTTCCTCGGGTTTTCCAAGCTACAGAACCCGAGGCAGGGATTCAGGTGTCTGTATTATATTAAAGAAGAAACAAGGGAACCAAAGTAAGGCTGTGCCGCAGCTTGGGTAAGAGGCAGTTTAAATACGAATGTAATGTGTGCCAGATCCAGCAGGTAGCCCTGTGATGGGACTGCAGAGTTTATGTAGTTTTGACATAAAGGCAATCTTTTATCTTCCTGAGTCAGTAAGATACTGGTGTTAGGTTTTTGTGGCTGTGGATTTGGGAAGAAACAGAAAGGAAGGAGCCATAATCTTCCTAGCAAGTTGTCTCTTACTGACAAGTAAATTCTCCAGGGAAAGGTGCAGCAGTGAACTGGTGCTAGGCAACAGAGGAAATGGGGCCAGGGCTGGGTATTATAAGTACTTACTAGAGCGTTCCTCAATGAACCTTGACATTCCTCATGGAGGAAATCAATCAGATGCTCATCTTATTTTGTCCCAAACATCATGAAAAGCCTTTAAAAAGACTTATGGAAACCTACTACTGTAGAACTCTCCATATATATAATTTAAATGGAACTATCCCATAACATAGTAACAAGAATAATGCCCCCTACCCAGATTATATAAATTAACAAATAAAAAACCTAGTACCTGAGTTGAGTACCTGTTTTGGAGTTTGTTGGTCAGTGGGGCTTCATGTAATAATTTTTTAAACCTTAATCTTTACAGTTTCTTTTGCAGATTATGATATTTATGGTAGCATTACTCTTAATAGAAATTGAGAATCACAATTCTCATGGGAGGTTGATTTGAAGAAAACATAGCATATATATATTATTATTTATATTATTTGTATTACTATATATATTCTCTTAGAATTATGAGGGGTTTCCCCCTAAACCATTTGGCTCAGATAAACAAATAATGTAATTTATGAAAGGAATGAATTTATACTAGTTTAAGATTTCTTTGTTAGGCTTTGTCCATTCAAACACTTGGCATTTTAATTGTAGTTAACATTCAGTGATGTGTTGTGTGGGTGGGCCACAGTGCTGCCCCTCTGTGAACCATGAAACTCAAGAATAAATCCCGACTTAAGAACAAAGCATACAAAGGAAAGGATAGTTACTGTTCATCTAGACTTAGCATTCCTTCAGTTTTCATAATTTGCTTATCAGTATTCTTGTACTTTCTAATTTCTTTATTGGCTGTTTTCATTACCTGCCTACATCACTAGATCAGAGCATGCAACTTATTGATCCTGTTCTCTATTGTACCTCAACTTCACAGAGGAGTGATGTGTAACACTAGGTGACATCTCATTGCCTCAAGAAACGTGCTCTTGTCCCAAGCCCAAGTAGAAAATAACGCCTGGAGTGTATGATAAAAATACCTAGCTGCATATTTGTGCAAGTTTTCACTTTCAAAGAGTAGATAATGAAATACTTCAGCCAAAATGTTGGCTCAGGATGCAATCAGTGACATTGCAGAAGAACAAGGAGACTAAAGAAAAATTTAGCAAACCATGGAACCTGTAAGTCAAACAGAGTGACATGGAGACAAACTATCTTTCATTTTAGAGTTTATATCAGTAGATGATTTCTTTTCTGTGGTAGACAATATGCTCTTTATTAGACATGGATGAAAAAAGATGTGCTGGTTAGTATTTTGTCAACTTCACACGAGCTAGAGACACAGGGGACAGGGAAACTCAACTAGACAATCACCTTCATCAGAATAGCCCATGGGCATGAAGGAACATTTACTTTAAAATTAGAGATCAATGTGGGAGGACCCAATTCCCAGTGGCACGTGCCACCCCTAGGGAGGTGGTCCTGAGTTATATCAGAAAGCAAGCTGTGCATGTTGTGGAAAGTAAGCCACTAATCAACAGTCCCCAGCAGTCTCTGCTTCATTTCCTGCGTCCATGTTCCTGCCTTGATTCCTGTCTGACTTCCCTCAATGGTGAACTGTAGCATGGAAATGAAACCTAGCCTTTCCTCCCCTAAGTTACATTTGGTTGGTATTTTGTCACGACAACTGAAATCAAAGAAGACTGTTAGATCTGTAAGCCTTCTCAAAGGGCTAGTGGAACCCCACCTTTTCCCTAATTACTCTTTCGACCACTTGTGTTTTTTTCTGTAATTGTCTCTTGTTGCACAGAAAAACTTCTTTGAAGGAGGGTTCAAACTATACTTATTTGTGGGTGTAAGGTTATATATGTGAGCACAGTTAGGTATTATGCTGGGTAAGTAGAGTGGTGGTAGGAACTTTACTCTTAAGGTCTGTAACCTCACCAGATCTAGATAGTTGGATAGATTTCTAGTAACAAGCATGATTCCCCCAAGCCCCTGAACAAGCCTCAAGCATTAGGTACTGTCAAAATAGGAATGCCATTGTCCCATATTTACATTTATCATGCTGTGGTATTCATTGTTGTGATTCATAGGCATAGAAGCTAAATAGAACTATCAATTGCTTTTGTCCTTTGATAGCTTTTATATTACTTTTTGATAGGAGGCTTTCAGGTCAGATCCAGCTCAAATTCTCTAATTCCTCTGCCTGCAGTGCATGGTGTCTTCAGCAATAGGAACAGACCTTCAATTCCTGGAAGGCAACCAAAGACAACAGAAGAAGTCTCCCCTCACCAACACTTGAAGGGATATTTCTTATGCCTAGTTGTGGGGTTTTTGTTAGTCTATTGATGTTGGGGGTATACATTGTCAGCCTAAGTGACATAACTTCATTTAATGTGTGTGTATGAGATCTTATATTTAGAAAACCTTTGTAATGTAATTTGATAGTGGATTTGAAGTCCATGGTTGATTCATTACCTGGTGGCTTTTAACAAGGCATTTATACCCCTTTCTCAGTAAACACATTTGTAAGTGAAATTCTACTTGACTAATTCATATTATATCCCCCAATACATATGCCATGGTATAACAAAAATAAACTCTGTTCTTTTTTTTTTTTTTTTTTTTCGAGACAGGGTTTCTCTGTATAGCCCTGGCTGTCCTGGAACTCACTTTGTAGACCAGGCTGGCCTCCAACTCAGAAATCTACCTGCCTCTGCCTCCCAAGTGCTGGGATTAAAGGTGTGCACCACCATGCCTGGCAACTCTATTCTTTTACAAATACTCCAGAGATTTTCTAAAAGCAAAAGCCTTTTTAGGTACTGCTTGATGAAGTCATCTAATGTAACTCATTTTATCTTTTAAAAATTTGAATAGGTCAACTTTTGGAATATAAATGAAGTATTGTCATTTGATAAGGAGAACATTGCCATTTTTCACTGATATTGTCATTTCTACCTCTATGTTTACACTGTACATTTAAATGCCTCCATCTAGTATCCATGCAATGTTTAATGAATTATTCAGATGAGTTCATTAACAAGCCATTTAGACACCCAATCAGCTCAATAAAGTGGTGTGCTCCATAGCTTCAATTTCTGTATTATTCCATTTACTTGTTCTTGCACACGCACTGCTGATGTCAGCCTTTCTTGAGAGAATAATTGTAAGTGGTTGAAGCAGGCAAATACATCTGCACTTTGTGCACATTAGCAGAGCCAATTCCAGATATATGAAGTGCCTGACGCCTGATGTTCTTCCCAGAAAGACTTAATGTTCTTCTTACAGCTCAGTCAGATGAATGAAAAGTCTTTTGCATAAATGCCAGTGGGTGTCAGGATGAAGTAGTAGTTTGCACTGACTACTCTTCTTTTCATAAAGCCAAGAAATATGTTAGGATTCAGTGACCCATCAGGAATGTTCACTGATAATCTGTTTGAGATTTTACTAGATTCAACGAAGACTGTCTTTAGAATCTGGTGTCTCCATTAATTTCTGTCTCCACTAACAGTGCTGTACATGATTGTTGGAGTAAACTTGGGCACATTAAGTTTCTGTGTCTAACTTATCTCTTTTGTAAAACAGTAATGGCAATAATACCTAGTCCAAAGACTTGTTGAAAAGATTAAACACATTAATAATTAAGTTTTAGAATGGTGGTGGGCATAGCTGTGCTATGTGTTTGTTGTTGTCCCTATTTTTGGTTATTTTTAAAGAACCAGTCACAAAACCTTCAACCTACATCTGTTTTACCTCCAAGATGTCCTGTAGTAATGGTGGACTACAACTTGTAGCAGTGGCCAATCAATGACTGTTCCAACTTTAGGTTCACACCTCAAGAGTAAAAGCCAATGCCGAGTTCAATTGCTATCACAGAGGCTTCATCCAACAACTGATGAGAGCATATGCAGAGACCTACAGCTAAACACTAGGCAGAGACAGGGGGAACCCTACAGAAGGGGCTGGAGGTGAAGGATTGAAGGAGTCAGAGGGGTAAAGGGCACCATGAGAACACAGTCCACAAAGTCAATTAAGC
This sequence comes from Mus musculus, assembly GCF_000001635.26. Taxonomy (NCBI): domain Eukaryota; kingdom Metazoa; phylum Chordata; class Mammalia; order Rodentia; family Muridae; genus Mus; species Mus musculus. The sequence goes on from NC_000071.6 coordinate 68,242,902, forward strand.
AGGGCTCATAGGATATCACAGAGACTGAAATGATAATCACGGACCCTGTTTGAGTCTGAGCTTGGTTCTCTGCATATACATTATAGGTGTTATCTTAGTGGTTCTTTGAGATTCCTGTCAGTGAAAATGGGGGTGTTTCTGACTCTTTTGCTTGCTTTTGGGACCCTTTTCCTCCTAGTGGGTTGCCTCATTCAGTCTTGTTATGAGAATCTGGGCCTAGTCTTATTGTAACTTGTTATGCGGTATTTGATATCCCTGGGACACTTGCTTTTTTAATGACGGGGAACAGAGGTGGGGTGTGCAGATTTGTGGAAGAGGGTAAGTGGGGAAGAATTTTGGAGGAGTGAAGGGAAGGGAAACCACAGTCAGGATGTAATATATGGAGAAGAATAAACAAACAAATGCAAAACAAAGTACATAGATTATCTATTGAATCATGTCCTGTCTCTGACTTTTCCACCTAGGTGAAGTTCCAACACCCAACCTGATTGTATATGCACATAGAAGCACAGGAAAGTCAAGAAGGCCTAGTGAGTTCTTAGGCATGGGCCCTAATTTGTTACAGTTAGGACCCTTATGGCAAGAGCAAAGGTAGCAACACACACGTGAGGGTGTGTGTGGACAGAGTTCTGTGATAACTATATGCTAGTCAGTAAGGGAACCCTCACAAGATGGCAAAGTTGCTGTACCATTTATTTGGATTTTTAGAACTTGTGTCTTTATAAAAGACATTTTTCTAAATGTGTAAAATGAATGGTTTCCTTTGATTAGATAGTTAAGCTGATTACAGAGAATATAAAGCTCAAACTTTGAAAGTACTTACAGGGAATATTCCCTGAAGATTTTTTAAATTAATTATTTTATTTATTTACATTCTATATGTTGCCTACCCTCCCAGTCTCCCCTTGAAGAGTTCTTCCTCCCATCTCCTTTCCTTTTCGTCTCTGAGAGGGTGCTCCCCACTGTATCCCTCACCCTTAGACATCAAGTCTCTACAGGATTAGACACATCCTCTCCCACTGGGGCCAGACAAGTGTGTGTATGCTCTTTGGTTGGTGGCTTAGTCTCTGGCAGCTCCCAGGGGTCTAGTTTAGTGAGCAACATTGGTCTCCCTATGGGGTTGCTGTCTCCTTCAGTTCCTTCATTCCTTCCCCTAACTCTTCCATCCTGGCCCTCCTTCCAAAGATTAAGTATCTGTATCTATCTCAGCTAGATGCTGGTAGAACCTCTCAGAGCAAAGCCATGCTAGGCTCCTGTCTGCAAGCCTGACATAGCATCAGTAATAGTGTCAGGGAATAGTGCTCATCCAAGTTCCCTGAAGATTTTATTTGCTGTTTTAGGAAAGTCACAATTGTCCTTGCAATTTTTGCTACACTTGAATAAATAATGCACAAGCCTTTATTGCTATTCATCATTCATCAATGAACTCCAAGTCAGTATATTGATACATAAAAGAAACAATTGATAAAAATCCATGCAAAATGGTCAACAATATTTTTAAGGTTTTCTGTGCTTTAACTAGGTGGAATTTTACCTCAAACTCTATGTAAGTGTAATTTTTATTTGCCTGATGTAATTGTTGTCTTGGAAGCTTACTGATGAATCAGTTCATCTTTTCTAGTTTGTTTTGAACTCTGATTGGATCAACTCAAACTGTTCTGGTTCAAACTCCAAACTGTTCTGGCTTCTTGCACCTTCTTACTGAATTGGTCTGCTTAAACTCAAACTAACTCTGGCAATTTGTTCTAATCTTCTGCATCCTTCTTATTCTCTGGTTTCAAGTACCTCTGCTGACCTGTACTGAACTGTATGAAGTCATGAACAAACTCAGCTCCACTGCACTGCACTCACGTCACTGACTCCCAACTGACTGACTCAAATCCACTACACTGAACCCAATGGATTGAATAGAACTGACTCCAAACTGACTGACAGAACTGACTCTCTTCCTGCATTGCTCTAAGTAGCCTTTCTTTCCTGGCTATTCTCCTGAGAGTTGGGTATATCCTATCTCTCTGACTCTTTCTGTCAAATCTTTCTCTGATTCTTCACTTTGTATTCACCTCATTTGGGGAGATTAAAGGTGTGTACTTTGGACATGTCTGCATTCCAGACAGAAAGATTAAAGATGTGTGGTGTGTCTGCATTCCAGCCAGATCACATAGAACTAGAGGTCATTGGATGTAACCACAGCAGCCATGTTGCTGGATTAAAATTCCTCTACAAGTCTATGCCTACCTTGATATAGTCTAAAATGAGAAGGGTTAGAAAATGATCAAACCAAAGTTATCCTTATCCACCCTAACTCCTACAATGGTCAGAAAATTCCACTTCAAGTCACAGTACATCATTCCAAACACTATCTTGACAGAAATGTATGTGTAGGAAAAGACTGTATGTTTGTGGCATTTCAGTGTTTTACAAAGACAAACATGAAATGAATATTTGGACATGAACAAGTGTCCTGATGAGTAAGTTTATAAGTCTACTTTTCTGTTTGTTTTTGTTGCTGTGGAATAAAACCTGAAGCTGAGTGATATGTTAAAAAACAAAGAGGCTTATTTAGCTCCCAGGTTTATAGGCTGAATGTTCAACCACAGGCTCACTCACATAAATAGTCTTTGCTATGGGTCTGTGAACTCTATCCCCACCACACACCAGCTGCAGAAATCAGCAGGACTTGGGTGTAGGAGATACTTAAGTATTTGCTGAAAACGTGACAGAATGTATTCTTAGAAGTAATTGATAGAATCCAATTCTTCATGCTTAGTTGTGGACACATTATTATAATTACCTCAAACATCACTAACTCAATTGAACATTCCTATAATACTACCATGTGAACATTACCATTTCAGGGATTATAGACCAAAAGTGTCACACCACCCTACTGGTCTTGCCTCAAAAGAACAAAAAAATAGGTGTCCCTCAAAATTTTGCTTTCTAACTTTAATTCACCCTGAAGCTTTCAGAAACACAAGAAGCTATCATTGATTCTTCTTTCTTTCATCTCTCCCACCAAGCCACAATCTAAACTTGTGACCTCCACCCCTAAAATCACAGAATACACATTGGGTCACAACATATTTCAATCTTATCTTCACTCTTTGTAGCCATGATGACACAGGTCACTGCTGTGCCTTCCAGTGTTATTTTCTTAACTGAAGTCTGAAATAGGCATTTCACACCTGGTTACTTTTTATTCTGTTACTCACAGCCCTTCATTGCATTCTTTATTGTGCTTGTTACAATCTTAAATATGTCATGTTGTGTAATAGGCATTCAAAATGCAGCGTCGAAATGAATAAACGTTCAGGTAAGACAATTCTGACAATCGGAGAAAGATTTTGAGATTATTTGAGTGGAAGGATGATAGATCAAATAACTCAGTTTTTGATGGAGAATTCATGCAAGAATAGAATTGGAGATGTTTGGAGAATTTTGCAATGATGCACACAGGAAATGGTGACCTGCTAAAGTAAAGACATGCCAATGTATGCACTGAGGTGAATCAATGCGGGATGTGCATTAGGCAAGGTTGTTTGACTAAAACGATTAGATGTAGATGGATTAGAAAGAAGGAAGAAATTGGGAAATCTAGGGCTTGGCTTAGGAACTGACTAGAGCAGTTTACTGTGAGGAAGACAAGATACTTAATTGTATTAAGTACACTGTAATACTCATTGTATTAAGGATGGGGATACTGAATAGGGTCACTAATCTGGGAAATATTTCTAGACTATCCAGTTAAAGATGTTTGGAAACCTATTGGAACTAGTAGTTTTGAACATAAAGAGAATGTCAATAGAGTGGCTGCTACCTGCGCTACTTGTTGAAATTTGCATATAATTTCAGGTCAACCAAGAAATTTAGAGAGGAATGAAATGTGAAATATCCAAAACATTCCCTTTAAGGTGTAGGATGAGGGTGAAGGCTTAGAGAAGGATACAGGACCTGTGCTTTCCCCCAGCACACTATTTTTTTTTCTAAACACATTGTTCATTCACCTTGAGCAGGGCTCAACATGCCTTGTATTTTCTCACATCACACCACACCTACTTACAATCTTTCTTCTTCTGAGGATGGATGGCTTCTTGTTATTCCTATTCAACAGATAGTGCTTGCTCTTTAATATACTTTGTGAATAACTTTTTAATAAACCTTTGACATTGTTCAACTGGACTATGTGTTTTTATACTGTACATTCTCTGAGGAAAAAAAAAGCACATTTTGGGGGGTGTATTGCAAGCTTTCAATTAATATTGAATGAGTTGGCTTGTGATAGATGCATGGGCATCACCCATCCTTCACTATTCTTTGTATTTCTGCCCTTTACCACATGTTCTGCAGTGCTTTCCCCATCATATGTAGGGCTCAACCATGCGGCTCTCCTTGGTCAGTATTAGGTAAAGAATTTTTTTTTTATGCCCAATTCTCCAGAGAGACTGAAGATTTCTTTTTGCCTGTTTCTTTGTTCTCTTTTGCTTCTGTTACCCTTCTGTGAATGGCATGCTTGAGTTTGCCTGCTAATAGCAGGAAGGGGTTGTAGAAAAGATTGTGAGCCATTCTAATACAGCTAATCTGGAAACTGGAGCTTCAAGTATGATCACTGTATGCTACTAAAATTGCTTTGCAACGTTTTAATGACAGCAAATTTATCTTCAGAATGTATAGTAAGTTAGTCTCAATGATATTTTATGCATGCTTCCCAGAACAAAAGGCAGAATCAGTTAAGCAATGTTCTTTGATATGAAAAACTACTCTTTCTTATTTGATGGAATTTTGAACTTGCTTTTTCTGTTTGTCTGTTTATCTATGGGCCTCTTTCTCAACAGCTTTACAATTATAAAGTTGTGATTAAATAAGGGCATGTAAATGATATATCACAAAGGCTATATACAAATCCATGTTTTGTGAGACATATTTGCCATGAAACCATCATTACAATTAAAACAATCATTGTATCTATCACTCTTATTAACCCAGGCTTTGTTTGTGATAAGAGCTACCTTTCTGTTACAGTTTTACATGCTTGCTACAATACTGTAAATGACAGAAACTATGTTCTTATGACAGAGTTTTAGAACTTATCCATCTGGCTTAACTTACTATAATAAATAAATAGAAATTCCCCTTTCTCATATCCTTGTTTTATTACAAAACTACCATTTTATAAGTGACTTTCAGAAGCATTTGTCCTTCTATACTTGGACATTATGCACTAAGCATATTAGTGTTGTTGTATATGATAGAATTTCTGTATTTAATTAGGCTGAACAGTATTTGCATTTTCTTCATCCACTCATCTGCCAACATACATTTAAATGTTTGTACCTCTTGACTTTTATGAATAATGCTGCACTGAATGTGTATTTACAAATATAATTTCAAGAGTTAAGAATTAAACTTTAATTTGTTTTGATATACAGTAAGCCCTGTATCTTCCTTGGAAGACTAATTCCAGAACATTCTGAGGTCCCAATACATACTCAAGTCCCTTCTACAAAATAACATACTATATGCATGGAACCTGTAGCATACACACTGTCGTCAACATACCTTGAATCATTCTATGTTACTTATAATACCTAGTCTATTATAAATGATAGGTAAATGGATGTCATGTTATGTAATTTAGGGACAATGAATGGAGCTCTTTCAGTTCATTTACCTTCAGTGGTAAAAATATCTGGAGATTCAGACTTGCTGATACCTAGAAGTTTGTGTTCTAGGCATCCTTTTAAGCAGTCAAGTTAATACTCAAAACTGCATCAGCAGTGGGCTGCAAATCAAACATCAATGAGATTTCACTTCACACTTGCTAATGTTACATTGGAAATAAGACAAGAATATCAATGATAAAAGACAATAGGTGTTGCTGCAGATATGAAAAAGGGAACCAACTGATGTTGCTGATGGGGATGGAAGGTGGTCCAACCACCTTATAAGAATTTGTGTAGGCAATCACTTTGGTTCAATGATATTCCCATACCTAACTGACATAATTTCAAGACCACTCTACCTAAAAAGATAAGAAATGAAAGGATCTCTTGAATTTTAGGGAAGAAAGAGATAAACTTATTTAGAGACAAAGGATGGATTAAAGGATCTTTAGCAGCATAGGAACAAAACTTTATTTTCTCTTTTTTATTATTCCTATAATGCATTTCAATCATATTCATGACTTTCCTCCAACTCTTTCCTGATCCATTCTACATCCCAATTTTGTTTCCACTTTAAAAAGAATATTTACCATGTACAGCAGATGCTACCCATAGTCTTAGATGTGTGGCCTTCAGCTTAAGTATGGTCAACTCATCAGGGACCACACCCTTGAAGAAAACTAACTCTTCCATCAGCAGCTATCAATTACAATAGTGACTTATGTAGGGTTGTGTCTTCATACCCAGCTCTTCTCTCTATTCTAGGAGTTTTGTCTGGCCTGAGTTTGTCCAGGTCGTGTGTGTGCTGTTTCAACTTCTGCTTAGCTATGGAGATAACTACCATTCAGCTACATGGTGAAAGCTGGTCGTGGAGAAAGTCTTCAGAGAAATAACTAAAAAGCCCAGAGTGTCAGGGAATCCTCTTTAGATTTGTGGCCAGTATCTGAAAGGGAAAATAGTCCACAAAAGAGAGAAAAACGAAGTTATGGTTTCTGAGTTGAATCTGGGAAAAATGCACAGGGTTAATTTACAGGTTTCTTAAGTGACTGCCTATGAGTAAGGGGAGCATTTGGCACTGCACTAAGAAAATAATTATTCCTCCTGTCTTCTTAGTCTGCTCTTTCATGAGTCAATTTTTTTCTGTGATGATCTCATAACCAGGTACTCAAGAGTCATGAGAGATTGTCTTCATCTAGGACGAGGATATTTCACTCTTTTGACCAGGAATCCTAAGGGGTGGCATTAGTGATATCTTCCTTTCTCTTGCTAAGGCAATGAGAGATGGATTTCAAAGCTGAGTAAAGGGAAGCTTTCACCTTAATAGACTCTAAGCCTGCTATCACCAGTCTAGCTAACAAAAGGATCTATCGAATCCTACTCACCAACTTCTGCCCTGACCTCTGATCCTTTTCCCACAAGGGGTGCCCTCAGTCCTTCGATCTCAGTAGGGTTCAGTTCAGTGTCTTTTCCCTTTTACAGTGGTCCTGAAAGTTTTTCTTTCCTGTTTAAATCTAGCTGGTGCAACTTCTTTGCAAATGATAAAAATAATTTCAATCAGAGGATTAATTAGAAACTAATCAAACCCTGGGTGTATACTTGTTTTTAAAATTATTGTAATCAAATCTAATATGAAAAGCAAAATGGAAACAATTTCATGCAAATTCTGATCTGAGAGACTTTTTGAAGTCAGTCTCCCATTGCTCTTGCTTCTTTAGAGGATCTTGTGCTTAGTCATCTCTTAATATACTAAATTAGTGTTTTAGGATTTTGAAGATGTGTACCATTTAGCGAATTAGTTTTCTTTTTCTTTTAGTCAAGTCTTAGAAATTTTACTGATATTGGAGTAACATCAGTCCATAGAGACTGACTATATTGATGCCCTGTCTTTCTACTGGAAGTGGACTCTGTAAGTTCCCTCTCCCCACTGTAGGGCATTTCATCTAAGGTCCCTCCCTTTGAGTTTTCAGAGTCTCTTATCTCCCAGGTCTCTGACTCAGTCTAGAGATTTCCCCCACCTCCTACCTCCTGAGGTTGCCTGTTTCAATTCTTCCTGCTGATCCTCAGGGCTTCAGTTCTGTCTCGCCCCAGCCCAATGCATGATTAAGTTACCCTCTTCCCCTGTCTGTCCCCTTTCCCATCCAGGTCCCTCTCTCCCTTCCTTTCTCCCAGTAATTGCTTTCTTCTCCCTCCCAAGTGGGATCAAGACATCTTTACTTGGGCCCTTTGGCTGGTTAACCTTCTTGAGTTTTTCGGATTGTATCCTGAGAATTCTGTACCTTTTTGTCTAATATCCACTTATCAGTGAGTACATACCATGCATATCCTTTTGGGTCTGAGTTGCCTTACTCAGGATGATATTATCTAGTTCCATCCATTTGACTACAAAACTCATAATGCCCTTGTTCTTAATAGTGGAGTATACTATTATAATACTCCATTGTGAAAATGAACCACATTTTCTGTATCCATTCTTCTGTTGTGGGACATCTGGATTGTTTCCAGATTCTGGCTATCACAAACAAGGTCGTTATGAACATAGTGGAACACGTGCCCCTGTGGCATGGTGGGGCGTCTTTTGAGTATATGCCCAAGAGTAATATAGCTGGGTCTTCAGGTAGACCTATTTCCAATTTTCTAAGGAACCTCCAGATTGATTTCCAGAGTGGTTTTATCTGTTTGCAATCCCACCAGCAATGAGCATCAAGTGGAGGGATGGGGTTGCCATCCCATAGTAAAAAACTTTGACCCAGAATTATTCCTGTCTTGAAAAACTGCAGGGACAAACATGGAGAAGAGACTGAGGGAAAGGATGTCCAGTGACAGTTTCAAACTGGGAGCCCGCTCAAGGGGAGGCCCCAAGGCCTGACACTATTACTGATGCTATAGTGTGCTTACAAACAGGTGTCTAGCATGAGTGCCCTCTGAAATGCCTCCAAAGCAGCTGAAAGAGTCAGATGCAAATATTTACACCCAAGCAATGGACAGAAGCTAGTGACTCCTCTGGTTGAATTAGGGAAAAGCTGGAAGAAGCTGAGGAAGAGGGCAACCCTGTAGCAGGACCAGCAGTCTCAACTAACCCTGATATCTCTCAGACACTGGACCACCAACCAGGTGGCATACCCCAGCTGATATGAGGCCCCCAACACATATACAGCAGAGGACTGCCAGGTCTGAATTCAGTCAGAGAAGATGCACCTAACCCTCAAGATACTTGAGGCCCCAGGGAGTAGGGAGGTCTGATGGGGTGGGGGCGGGGAAGTGGGGACAACCTCTTGAAGATGGGGGGGGGTATGGGATGAGGAACAGTCAGAGGGCAACTGGAGGGGGAATAAAGACTAGACTTTTTAAAAAGATTAAAGAATAAGATAAAAAGACTGACTATTAAAACATAAGAGTGATTTTCTTCAATGTGTCTCCTTCTGTTCCTCCTCCTTTCCCTCCTCCCCCTTCTCCTTCTATGTTGTATAGAATACCAGAGGGGAAACTTTAGAGGAGATACTTTTAATCCCGTAATGATGTCTCTTTTATAGGTGCAGTAGCAAACCATCGTCATTAGGAAAGCAAAGAAAAAAATCAAAATGAGAAAAATGACCCTTGCTAACTTTTGGAAAACTTTGGTATCTTCAAAAGCGTTCCAACTGATTTTATAATTTTAACTCAGTGCTAGTATCAGTTTCTAAATAGTTGCTTTTTCTGGAGGCCAGTTACTGTTTTCTTATGCATGAGGGCATTCGAAGCACATTTTTTTTAAAGGTATTCAGAATGGAGGAGAAGTAAATAAAGCTAAAGCTAAAAGAGAATCTGCTTTCCTGAGATAGAAAGGATATTCATATTCGGTGATATTATCTCTTTTTAGGCTAAAAATACCACAAAGAGTGCTTTCTTTCTTACAAGCAGACCAACTGTGGTAGTATCCACCAGGCCTTGAGAACCTGTGCTTTGAATATACTTATTACATCTTGTTCACTGACTACTAGGTGTGTCTCTCACATTGATTCTAGTTCAGCTTTGGCATAGACTGAAATAATAGTCTTCACAATTGCAAACCTGTGCTAGTGCACTTACTCTAGGTATAGGGTATTTTATGTTGAAGCAGGTTTTAAACTCTTTCCCCTGTGGTATAGCGAGGCAAGATGAAGATACTCTTAGAGTATCATAAACATAAGAATTATGTTGCTCGAATTGCTCAAAGTTGGAGAGGAGTCAGGACTCGGAAAAACTGATTACTCAGCACTAAAATTTTAATGAAAATACCTGGTTGGAATGCATCCAAGTGCAGAACGCTTTGCTAACTTTCCTTCAACTGCTTCAGCAGGTGGCGCTAGTGTGCTTTTAATGACACTCCGTATGCGTGTTGAGAAATAACTGGGCTAGAGTTTTTCTGTTTTCCCAGGGAATGGGCAGTTCTGTAGAAAACTAGGTACATAACCCTCTACGTATATGTATACACACACACACACACACACACACACACACACACACACACACACACACACACACACACACATATCATTTTAATCATGAAAGCATTCATGAATTACTTCTACAGAAGCTAACAACAAAAAGCTGTAATTGAAATTATCCAGCATAGGATTAAAATGCTTTCTTCAGTTTTCCTAGATTTTGGTTATGTTCTAGATTAATTCAACCGACGGCTACATTGTTTTGCCAACAGATCACTAAGAAAATTGATACTCTGCTACAGATCAGTGTGTCTTGTACAACGTGGATATGATTTAGCATAATGGAGGAGGGCCTGGGAATCTGAATTTCTAACACGTTTCCTAATGTTAGTATATATGTTCCTCATGTTAAACTTTGGGTAGGACTCCGTATCTGAGCTACCTTCAAGTCCGGTCACTGTGTGACGTTGGCAAAGCCATTTCATGACTTTGATAATGCAGTTATGAACCCAGGAGAAAAATATGGTATAGTGAACTTCCCTTTTGGGAATATGTGCACAGCAACCATCTAAAGATCCTATAAATTCTGAATTATCTGTTAATTTTAATTTACAAATATTTTAATTAGGGCTGGAAAGATGGCTTCGTGGTTAGGGATGCTTACTCTCTTACAAGGACACAGGGTCAGTTCCTCTGTGTGCAGTAGCTGTCAGCATCCTGTAATGCTCTAGGTGATTTGATAGCTCTGTCCTCTGTGGCTCTGGTACACTTATGCACACTGATTTTCAATTAATACCTCTTCCTGTGCCCCAACTTAGACATAATTAAAATAAGAACATTATGTTTAGTGTGTTTTAGATGATTTTTAAATTGAACCCACTGACTTCCAAATTTTTAGCAGTGATTTGTTTACAAAGAAACATTTTATTTCATTTAGACTTTAGCTTATGGCTTGACTTTTAGCCCCAAAGGGAACCCTGAAGCGAATAGAATGCTGGGTCTCTAAGCCTGAGAACTGACAGCAAGTTTACAATCTGGTACAAATAATTCACAGAGAGAAAGAAGGAGGAAAAAGTTCTAAATCACTTAATTACGCAACAGCGACTGAACAAATACCAAGGGGAATTGAGAGAGCAGTTGTGAATCATTTAATTCTGTGACCTTAAACTAAATTAATGTTCTAAGGGTATATGGTAGGCCACTTAGCCCTCTTATTTCCAGTGGGACTAGCCTCAATTAACACTGGCCCTTCTCAGGTCTAAGACCTTGCTGATATATGATTTCTTGTTGACCTCAGTAAAACTCACTCTGCTACCACATACAGTTTGTCCATCTGTGTCTCAGCAGGGCTCAACAACTTACAGTGGTTTACTGGATCGGGCAATTGCTACTTTAGTAATTAATACCTGAGTGTTCAGCAGCTGAGCAGTCTGAATAAATGACTTTTTAGATGTGTAGGCAAATTGAAGCAGGGTGCAAGATTCTTGTGGAAAGGTGGCGCTTTGAATTTTCAAGTCAGTCAAGTAAATGAGCTCTATTCTCTCAGTGCTAACTTTGAAATCCCATCATCTCTTTATCTTATTTCAGCTCCAGAGTTCAAAGCAGAGTGTGAGTCAATTGAGTTTTTGTAGTTTCTGTGACTTTACTAGTATAGTGAAGGTCTTTTAGAACCTTCCATTAGGGGTCATTGAGAAGTGAGGTTAAACACATGGAAAGACAGTTTGGGACTACACTAAATCACTAATGTATGCCACCTGAAAGTTTCTTTGTTTTGTTTTCGTTTTTTGTTTGTTTGTTTTAGGGAAAGTTATTCTGGGTGGAAGAGATGGTTTCTAGATTGTTTCCTAAACTCTTTACTTGTTACTTTGTGATTTCCTGAGAACTAACTTTCAATTCAACTATTAGTGAAATTTTACTTGTTTCAAAATAATATTTCCCTATAGTAAAATTTCAGGAAAACCCTTTTTTCCTTCTCAATGTGAGCAATATTTACTGATTATTTGAACTCTTCAGGCAATTTTGTAAATATTTAAATATCTTGGGTAATTAGTAGTACTAATAACATGCAGTTTTTCTTACAATAGCAGCAATCATGATATGCAAAACTGATATGTATGTTTAGATATATAAATTTCCACATTAACCTTAAAAAGATGACAGGCTGAGGCTTTCTAAAGATGCACTATGCCCAACTTCCATCACAGGAGGAGAGTCTGTGCATATTCTGTGCTTTGTCTTCATTGACTTGTAGCCATTCCATAGCATGGATCTCTGATGTCCCCAGACTTTCCCCGATGAAGAATTAGATTTAAAGTGCTCACCAAGTTCCATTTTACTTCCATAAAACTTGCATGGAACAGACAAGAGTTTCAGGCCTAGATCTTGCTCCTGAGAAGTTAGCACTCTTTTCAAAGCCAGGAGGAGGCAGCTGTGAGGTCTGGGAATGTGTCGAGAGAGAGAATGAAGAGCAACCAAGTGAGTAAGATTTGATATTGTGAAGCTCCCAAAATGTACAAATAGCATACCTCTCATGCTTCAGTTGATAAGAATTCTGTCAAAAGCCATATTTTTCCCTGCTAAAATTGTCTATGGCTTAGGAAGCAATAATTCTTATTGTTGCCAACACAGCTTCCAACCAGCACACCAATCCTTATTACTAGATGGAAAAGATACTGAAGTTGGAACCACTCTGATCACCTCATTAGGTTGACACTGATTTATTTCCCAAGTAACTGTTATGCAAAATGAGAACGTAGGGGATGTAGGTAGATATGTAAATTCCAAAATCCATTGGGTAACAAGAATTTCAAGTTATAAATATTTATAAGGAGAAGAAAATAGAGGAGAACCAGCCTGTTGGCAGAAATGGCAAATTGGAAATGAATACAAGATGGTTAGAAGATGACTTTCAGCATTCTTGCTTCTCAGAGCAGAATACAAGATATCAACAGAGACAGGAGCTTGCACAGACCCCTTAGCCAGATGCTGGGCAGAGAAATTTAGGGACCTGTAAACTCTCTGTGAAGATATAGGAGACCTTGAACTTCTGATAGTCATGTCTCTGCTTTGTGAGTTCTGAGATTATAGATATCTACTACCACTCTTGGTTTATGTGGTGCATGACAGGTGAAGGCGGTACAAACTAAGCAACATTCACAGTCTGAACAAAATCTTTCTACGTGATATCTTCTTACATCATTTAATATTTAAAAAGAATTGGATAACTATTACTCACACATATATCATTATAACCTATGTATTAGAAAGACAATGATTTATACCTAAGTAAATTAAATTCAGATCGGGTAGTGGAAACTTTCCAAAATATATGAAAGCAATTCTAAAATGAAGTCTCCAAATAATGTGGGAAATGGATTCCCAGCTGGTCATCTCTGGTAACCTAACAAAGATTACAGGATTTGGACTGGGTTTCACCCACTTGATTTGTTAGCCTAAGTTGTTCCCTGTAAATCCCCAAACAACACAGGCTCTTGCCAAGATAATAGGTTGCTCTCTGCAAATGGCCAGCAAGGTCCAATTGCTGAAGACAACATTGACTTAACTCACTAAACATGGAGTGATTGAGCTGGTGGCAACGTAGAACCTTTACCCCTATCTTTTAGTGTCTTTGGTAGAGAAAGGTATTCTGCAGTATTTTACCGAAAGAGAAGTATAACACAAACCCAGCCACAAAATCGTTGATCTACAGTCTTTCTTGCCTATAAACCATGCTAGGGCAAAGGTGGCACAAAACTTGAGTATCCAGTGAATGCCTAGTTTGACTTAAGACCCACTTTATGAAATGGAACCTATACTTAGATGACCAAGAACCAGAGACAAGATAGCTCAGAGATTTAGGGTAAAACCAAATACTACTGGTCTAGAAAAAAAAGTAGCAATACAAAAACTTCTAATGCTATCCTGCTATACTCATAAATCAGTCCCTTATTCAGCCATTATCAGAGAAGCTTCCTCTTGGAGCAGAGAATATACAAAAGACATTGTAACACAGAGCTCGAAATTGAATGTCTCCATCACATCCTTCCTCAGGGAAGTCTGAGAAAGTGAGGGTTTTAACAAGACTCTCTGAATCAGTTTAGTTTATATGAACTGAATTAGTTTATATGAACTCACAGAGACTGAAGAAGTGTGTACAAGGAGTATATGGGTTTGCCCCAGCTCCTTTGTATACATATTAAGACTTTCAATTTAGTATTTCTATGAGATTCCAGATTGTGTCAACAAATTTTAACATCAACATAACCTCATTGTAGCAAGCAAAATCCAAGTAGAAAACAGAATTCGAATTCACCTCAGAATAACTGAGCAAAGGGAATAAAAAAAAGTGGATGATTTACAAAGATGTGGATGTGGTAGTGGAAAAAGAGGAATTGTTCAGACTAGTATGAAGAGGAAGTGTTTCTATTTTTTAAGCACAATAGCACATAACTAAAGGGACCATCATAAAAGTCTGTGAAATTTGGAGCCACCAAGATATTTAGTTTGAGGATGTAATCGAGATCCTAAGAAATGCAATGTCAAAAAAAAAAAAAGTCACCAAAGTGATGCCTGATGATATTCTGCTATATCCTAGATGTGTGTTTAGTCCAATTGTCATCAGAGAGGCTTTCAAGCAGCAAGTGATGAAAACAGATGCAGAGACCCATAGCCAAAGATTAGGAGGAGCTCGGGAAAGAGGAAGAATGAAGATTGTAGGACCAGAGAGTTCAAGGACAATACAAGAAACCTGTAGAAGCTACTAACCTGGGCTCATAGGGGCTCACTGAGACTGAACTGCCAACCAGAGAGCCTGCATGGAAGTGACCTAGGCCTTCTGCACATATATTACAGTTGCATAGCTTGGCCTTCTTGTGGGACTCCTCTAACAGTGGGTTCAGGGGCTGTCTCTGGCTCTCTTATAGCTTTTGTGACCCTTTTCTCCTTCTGAGTTGCCTTGTCCAGCTTTAATACTAGAGGAGGTGCCTAATCTTACCACAAGTTGATAGTTTCATGTTTCATTGATATCAATGGGAGGTTTGTTCTATTTCTGAATAGAAATGAAGTAGATGGGGGCAGGGGCAGAGAGCAGGTGGGGGGAGGGAGACTGGGAAAACAGGAGGGAGAGGAAATTGCATTAAGGATGTAAAAGCAAAGAAAAAAGAGAAAAAAATAACAAAAGACATGCAATGCCAATGTAGGAAATAAGGTGGGTAGGGGAGACTTCTCACTCCTTCTTGCTTCAGATATTCAGTCTATTCAAGGTATCCACTCTGGTGGAATCTGCTTGAGAAGCAAATCTTCTTGTTTTGCCATGAAAAACAGGCTCCCTGTGTTGCTCTGCTGGGGAGATGTGGCAAGTGCAGAATTACCACCATAATGATTTTGGTGATATTTAAATATCTAAATGTAAAGTCTGCAACATTTTTCTGAAAATGATATTCATATTTTGCCTGCTTAATTTAATATTTAGAAGTGACATTAAACAATTTAATTTTTAGAATGAACCTCATGTTAATCTTCATTCCTAACTTGGCCAAAAGTACTAAAATCCCTTCAAATGTGAGAGCTATTCAAATGTATGTGTACTACCACTGGTTTTGTTTTTGGAGTCAGTGAAGTATTTTTCTGCATTGCCACTTCTCACTGGAAGTAGATCACATTTTCTGTTTCCTAAAATAATAAGGTTTATTAACATTGTTTCTACTTTTAGAGAAAGACAGCAGAACGATGATCTTTTTGTCATTTTGTTGCCAAAAATACTGATACCAGGTCCTTCATTCTTCCTCCTTGGAAATATGAGATGTGATTGTATATCAGAAATCATAAATCATTTGGCTTATTAAATCTCCCAAATGTGCTCTGTAAAAACAACAACAAAAGCAATATTTGTAGTCCTCAGCTCAGTGAAAAATTTCATTTCTATCTAATCAGTGTTCTTCAGGGTCTGATCCACGTCTCCTACACTAGGCAATAATCCAAGTGCTAAAGCAATATTTGTTTAACACTCTAGCAATCAATGTTGTTACACACTCTTGTTAGTCCGTATAAAATGTGTGTTATGTTCAGTTTCCCATGAACGTACCCTGACTCTACCCAGCTTTAGAAGCACCTAGAAAATGCAGTTCTCTAATCCTACAACTAGAGAGTCAAGTGCTCACTAGATTTAACAGCAAAGATTTCTTCTTTAAGTTTAGCAGAACATGAATGAATTTCCAAAGATTTATTTTCTATAGCAACGTGATTGTTAAGTGGAGCATGGGCCACTGAATGACTGGGAAGGAGAAAGATTTAGCAAAACTGTCCTAAAGGCACAAATGACTTGGTTTAAAGTATATTTCTATTTTAATATGTTCTATCACTATTTTCATTATAATATATAAAAACAGGAACTATGTATACCCATTGGTTGTAGTTGTGTTGGATTCTCTCCTTGGCACTACATTGAGAACACAGAATGATTTTCTATATTTGTGTTTGTTAATTTGCTGAACATTACATATCTGATAGCTTTTGTCTAGTAGTACTATTATAAATTGAAATCTATATAGTACTGAAGAATTATTTGATACTTTCTTGGACGTATTATTATCTTTTAAGATTAAAGTAAATAAAACTAACTCTTTTTCATAAAGAATAATGATAAACCATATTAGCTAATTCACTTACATATTTTTTGAGTTGAAATATTTCATTTCTTGGTGCCTCAGGCTCTGAGTTTTGAGAATTAAGGTAACAGATGTTATTTTTCTAGAATAGTGATGAGCAAAATGAACAACTGCCTAATACTAGTTAATAATATTTCATTCCTTCTGGTTTACCTAAAAGAATAGTCAATAACTTCATAATCTTAGAGAAGTACCTTGAAGTAGAAGATACTCTGACTAATGATCAGTAGAACTTGATTTTGGAATATATTCAGAGGTGGTACATTACTGTCAGGTAGAAGAATCATTAAACAGGAGACAACAGCACCAGAATGTCAAGAAAGAAGAATATCATGTTCATGTCTGAGGGATCCAGTGACAAAGCAGAGATGAGACAGGAAAAAGTGTGATTCAGCTTAGGAACAAGTTTGATGTGAGTGAGTAGTAATGGGTTTTCTGGAGGGAGAAACCAAGAGCCTTCAAAATTAGGCACGTCTTTACCTACATATATTTAATCAAAGATATAAATATTCTGGCCACCGTGAATCTCCTCCCCATAAGAGAGCTGTGTGTGTGCATGTGTGTCTTAACTTGTGTGACTTGTAAATATGCTGTCTTTGCATCAGGAAATGGACTAAAGATCTTCAGGAAATGATACTATGGACTTATTACTTATACTTAATACTCATATACTTATTGGCCACACGCACGCACACACACACACACACACACACACACACACACACTCACTCACTTACTTATTTATGCATATGGGCTCTTAAATGGTAGCCATACTATCAGATTCTGTAACAGACACAGAAATTCAGAAGAATATAGTCTTCTTCCTCACAGATCTCACAGTCCAGGAGAGAAGACACACTACTACAGTAAAGCAGTGAAGGGCATTCCTCTATAATTCTTTACTTGTTTTGAAAAGAACATTTATAGGTGGTTATGGCACCGACACTTCACACCCACGCTCTGTGCTTTGAAGGCAAGGAAATGAGACAGTGAGAAGCTAAGTAAACACACCACTGCTAAAGGCCCATCCTAGTTTGTAGTTTTTCTGTTTTTTTTTCTTTTTTTTTAATTGGGTATTTATTTCATTTACATTTCCAATGCTATCCCAAAAGTCCCCTACCCGTTCACCCACCCATTCCCACTTCTTGGCCCTGGCGTTCCCCTGTACTGAGGGAGATAAAGTTTGCATGACCAATAGGCTTCTCTTTACAATGATGGCTGGCTAGGCCATCTTCTGATACATATGCAGCTAGAGACACAAGCTCTGGGGTTACTGGTTAGTTCATATTGTTGTTCCACCTATAGGATTGCAGATCCCTTTAGCTCCTTGGGTACTTTCTCTAGCTCCTCCATTGGGGGCCCTGTGGTCCATCCATTAGCTGACTGTGAGCATCCACTTCTGTGTTTGCTAGGCCCCGGCATCATTTTCTGGCATGTTGGAAATAGGCAAAGTATGGGAGGACTGATCTGAGCTTTCAAAGAGAAATAGATACATTTCTCGTCAATGAGAAATATAAGTAAGATTACAACGTAAGGAATAGGATGCCCACGGGAGCACAACTCAGCAGAACTGCACGCGAAGTTTTCAAGGGCTAGTATTGCAGGATATAAGTTCAGAATGAAGACTGTGAAGTATGTAGGCAGATGACAGGGGATTATGAATTCTTTTGACCATCCTAAAATGAGGCATTCCTGTGGTTGGGCTAAGCTCAGTCAGTAAAGTATCACACCGGCATGAAGAACTATGCTTGACATCCAACACTTAAGTGAAGAGTTGGCTTTAATATACTTACACTGTTTTAGTGAACCGTTCTCATCTGGGCTGATGGTGCTACATCCAAGAGCCCTAAAAAACTTCAATACCGTACATCAGAAGCCCTCTCATCCTTTTTTGATCAGGTCTGTACAAGAGATTCCCCAAACACACAGCCTACTGCTTTTGCTCTGGTTACCCCAGAAGTGAAAGGTAAGCCTCTATAGCTGAAGACACCATTTACCTCAGAAATAAAGCCCAAAGACCATTGAGCTGGAACTGACCTGAAAGCCCTCTCACTGCAGACTTGCTTTCATAGTAGCAGAAGGTGCCTTGCAAACTTCCAAAGGAGAGACGCGACCAACAGTCCTACCCAGATATGATGCCTATGAGCCACACCAACCAGTATAGCATGAGAACCCTAACTTTACATTAGTGGAACACATGTCTTGTTGGTAATCATCAGCTCTCTAATTGTACTTAAGATCTGCTCAACAAGAGGAAGATCTTGTCTAGTACTGTAAACATAGCTAATTGTTCAGTGCTAGTGAAGTCATGTTTTTTAGAGGAAAATCTACAATGACTAATTTACTAAGCCAGCATAATTTCTAACAATAATCTATAACATTTGTCATTATAACCACAGATAAGTGTTAATTCTCACCCCTCATCACGGAAACTTCTCTTTGCAATAGATGGAGACCATGACAGAAAACCACTACCAATTGAAATGCAGAGTGGTAGAGACCAGTTTCAGTGGATACATCTATAAAACATTCCCATACCTAAGGCTCAGGAAACATTGGGGAAGAAGCAGTGGAAAGAAGGTAAGGCCAGATAATTGGGGAGTTTGTTGCAAGGTCTTTTCTTCTAATAATATCAGAAGCTACATCCATAGACTCTCAGCAACATAACTATCAACAAGGATAACACAAAAAGACATGCCAAAGTGGACAGAGAGAGAGGTCACTTAAACTTCAATCCTAGACATAGAATGATAGGCAATCAAGGACACCTGGGAATGGGAGAAACAGACTTTCTCAAGGAACAGCATATCAATTGGTTGTTCAGGGTCAAACTATCAGCCATGAAAACATATATAAAGGTATCAATGTATTGACTGAAAAGTTTATATTTAGGACTATATATGTATGTATATATTTGCACATAAAAATGATTAGTTTAAAAAAAAGATGCCAAGAGTTTGAAGACAGTAGACAGGGGTGTGTGGGACAGTTAGGAGGGAAGAAAAGAACGAAGAAATACTGTAATTAAATTACAATCTCAAAAATAAAAGAAGGAAAAATATCTGATCATCATGGTACATGGTTGGAGCTCCTATGTTGAGGAAGCAGAGCGGAAGCATCTCTGGGGTGTGACAACTAGCTATCTTATCCACCTATGGAGCCAAGGTGAAAGATAGAGAGATCCTGTCACACACACACACAAACACACACCCACACACCCACACACCCACACACACCCACACACACCCACACACAAAATGGTAGATGAAGAAAGACATTTTGAGTTGACTTCTGGCCTCCCTACAGAGACACATACTCATTCCCAACAGGCACATGTATACATGACACACACACACACACACACACACACACACACACACATACTGAGGTATTTAGGAAAAGGAGACTTCCTTCAGTGAGAAAATAAGATGTGTTTTGTCTCATGCCTTGCTTTTGTTGTGTAGACTTGGGTTTGTGGTATAAAGACTCACTGGTCACAGTGAGTGGGTTATGGAGAAAACAGCATGACTGCTGACAGTTAGATCTGAAAGTAACAGAAACCCAACCAAATTATGTTTGTGATTGGGAACCACTTGGTCTCAATGAAATTATGGAATATGAAAAAAATGTTTTGTTTCATTTTGTTCTGGGGGGGGGAGTAGAGAGTTATAGGGTGAGAAAAAGAATTGGATTTTAGCTTTGGACATGACATGGATGGCTGAGATATAGCAAGTCATTGTATGCTCAAATGTTAATATATACATGAGAATGTTCATGGCAGATATTTCTGATGCAATCATATTTATCAATCACCAGAGCAGGAAAATACATCTCCTTAAAAATAATGTCTAAGGCTTATGTGTTTAACTTATATAGCAGAATAGCATTAACATCTCATACATCATTTGTATTTAGTTGCCATGGTTCATCAATACAACGGCTACTCTAAGTGTGAGAAAACACTGGTGCAATGGTAAATGAAATTTAATGTTCAGGAGTGCATATACATGACTAAAGAGAGTATATGGTGAAGAAATAACAGGTTAGTAATAATGAAACAACTTAGGGGGTCCTGATGTGGCAGCTCACGACTTATTCCCAGCACTAGGGAAGCAGAGGCTAGTAGATCTCTGTGAGTTTAAGGACACCCTTGTCTTCATACTGAGTTTCTGGCCAGCCAGGATTCATAGAGAGACCCTGTCTCAAAAACTAAAACAAACAGAAGAAGAAAAGCAAGAAAATATAGACCTAGGTTCAGGCACAAGGACCTGAGATTGGATGATGGCAGAGGAACTTTATTGTCCACGGAATTGTGAAAAAAAATTAAATAATTTTTTTCTGACTTACTTGGTTTATTTTTTCTTTCATTTTTTTGAATTGATATTTTCTTGGGTAGGATAGTCTATCCCCACACCAAGTCTCTGTTTAGAAAACAGGAATTAGATGTATACATTGCCAACTAATTCATTTAAAGAAGAAGTAACTTCTTTGGGGAAAAAGAGATTATTTTAAAACATTAAATAGTACATTCTATATCCTTTTCCTAAACATAGAGATCTCTTGAGGGAAAAAATGATCACAAAATGGAGATTTTTATCTCTCTGTGTAGTGTTGTTAAAGCAGAAAAGATTCATTTCGTAAGGCCGTGTTGCATAACAAATGAGGCTTATGTAACGAAAATGTTCTCTGGCCTTCCTAGTTTATGACTACCACACATCATCATGAGCAATTTTAAATATCCACATTACCAAGGCATCATCTCTGTGTGCTTGAATGACAGAAATTAGCATTTCTCAACATGTCCCTCAGCTATTTCTAAGAGCTCCACTGTAAGCTGTCACAGGGGCACTCAGAAATGTCTCCTCATTATCCTGCTTTAGCCCCCAGACACTGCCATAATACAGCTTTTGCAGATGTTGCCAGCTGTGACATTGCTACTGGGCTTTATACTGTTACCCTTCACTAATGGTGGCTTTTGACTCTTGTGACCTCTACTCGCCCTTGAGAAGGAGGACCTAGGGCTCTGCTTTCCTTCCTTCCTACCTTCCTTCCTTCCTTCCTTCCTTCCTTCCTTCCTTCCTTCCTTCCTTCCTTCCTTCCTTCCTTCCTTCTTCCCTCCCTCCCTCTCTCCCTTCCTCTCTCTCTTTCTCTCTTTTTTCTTTTTTAAATGTTTTATTAGATATTTTCTTTATTTACATTTCAAATGTTATCACCGTTCTCAGTTTCTCCTACAAAAATCCCCTATATACTCCCCCTCCTCCTGCTCACCAATCCACCTACTCCTGCTTCCTGGCCCTGGCATTCCCCTATACTGGGGCATAGAACCTTCACAGGACCAAGGGCCTCTCCTCCCATTGATGACTGACTAGGCCATCCTCTGCTAGAGCCATGAGTCTCACCACATATTTTCTTTGATTGGTGGTTTAGTCCCAGGGAGGTCTGGGGTTACTGGTTAGTTCATATTGTTGTTCCTCTTATGAGGCTGGAAACCCCTTCAGCTCCTTGGGTACTTTCTCTAACTCCTTCATTGGGAGACCCTATGCTCCATCCAATGGATGGTTGTGAGCATCCACTTCTGTATTAGTCAGGCACTGGCAAAGCCTCTCGGGCTCCTGTCAGCAATTATTGTTGGCATCCACAGTAGTGTCTGGGTTTGGTGGTTGTTTATGGGATGGATCCCCAGGTGGGGCAGTCTCTGAATTGAGTTGAAAGAAACTTTTCTTATGGTACCTTCCCCTTTTTGGTATTCCATCTATCTAGCATTACTCTTTAAACAGACACATTTACTTTGATATGAGCATGCACTTTTGGACAGACATAGAGAAAACAAGCCATATCTAATGAAGAAGCACTTCTTTAAAAAGATGGTCAACTGATTATCAAGATATATAGGGTGTCCATGGTTATAATGTTGAAATTATGTCTTATATTTCCATTTCAGAAAGAGTCATAGGAGGGTGTTTAAAAGGAGAAAGCAAAAAAGTCAAACAAAACCAAACATAACCCTTTTAGATTCAGTAAACAATTAACATTTGAAACTCTAATTCCACTCTCAGGCAAGATATCCAACTATATCTTAGTTTTGAAATGATCTCAAATTCAATGATGTTATTGTTATTTAAAGATATAAATAATATAAAGGATATATGTATATGAAGAAAGAGTAATTTCGTTAATGGAGGACTCATATTCTTCCATCTGAGATGTCATTGCCATTAGAATAGTAGCACTTTTCTTAAAATAAAGTCCACCTCATTATGAATGTAATCAAACAAATATGAACAAGAATTAAATTTAAATATTCACTATTAACTTTATAATTTTTGTGGTTAGTTGATTAGAATATGCCATCTAAATATTTAATATAATCTAACATAACCATGTAAATTATTACTCACTTATTATGTAGATAAATATATTATTAAAAGGTAATGGAAATCTTTTCATGCTTTTGAGTGAGGAGGAGAGAGTTTCTAAAGTGTTTTTTCTTTTTGATTCTTATTACCATATACAGGATCAAAAGGCCGAAATCATGTTATTTATGACATGACGGGATGGAGAGAGAAAATAATTAATGCTAAGTGTGGGCTGGCTGGAGTTCTAAATGTCAGATTGAATTTTCCAAATCAATACCACTAGCATCACCTGTTGACCGCCATCTCTGTCATGTAAAATATTGATGAGCATCCTTCCAGGTTCTAATCTTGGCAGGTTTGTCCAACACTGAGGCATCAATTTCCAGAATTTTCTGGTTTAGTGGTGCCAAATTCAGTATCATTATACAGTCAGATTGGCTCTGGAGGAGCAGAGGTCTTCCCAGCTCCTCTCAATTTTCTAGCATTTGGTTGGCTGAGCTTCAAAGTTGTGCTTCATCTTTTCTGCAGCTTAACTTGTGTGTGTGGGATCCCTGTGCCCGATTGTGCACCAGCGGTCTCAGGGCGCTGAGGATATAGGGAGCAGTGTCTCCGGTGATGGTGAGTCCAGTGGGTATAAATGACCCAGGAGAATGTGTCTGAGGGCAGCTCATTTATTGAAATAGTGAGTCTAGTTTATGTAGCTCTAGTCAGTGGGGAGGGGAGGAAATAATAAGGGAGAAGGGACAACAGCTGGGACAGGGGCCTTCGGAGCTTAGAAGCTAAACAAGCAGATTGCAGGGTTCAGTCACATGATCTCCGGTGAGGAAATGGAAGCCTAACAGGCTTTATCATGAGGTGGTCTTTGTATCTGTGGAGATGAGTAGGCCTAAGCCTTATTTGAGCAGGGAATTGCCTCACTCCTGCTGTGATCTCTGAGAGCTGTTCTGAGAGCTGTTGGGGCATGGGAAACACTCTATAGTCCCTCAAATTTTGGGGGATCTCACATTTCTGAACCATTTCTGTCTACTTTCTGTAGACAGCTTGGAGTCTGGAGTGAGGGGGAAACCAACCACAATGCATGTTATGTATTTATTGTATTGTTATAGTCATAGCATTTGCTGTTTTGATTTGTAAGTTTGTGACAAGTCACTACGTGCTCTTGCCTAAATGCTCTCCTTTCTTCTTCCTGGGGCTTGGTGAAGCCCTATATCCTGCTATGTGACCTGCAGCTGATAAAACCATTTCAGTTCACGTTTGTATGAATAGAAGGGCTTTTAAATGTATTTTCTGAGAATTTCCTACACATGGCAATGCATTTTGATACTATCTATCCCTCAACCCTCCAGTGCCTCCCAGCTCCATATAGCTTCCTCTCAAACACATGTCTTCATCTATAATTACACTGCTTGTAGTGAGAAAGCCTTTTAGATTCAAGGCTCATCACTTGACTCTCTAATTATTAATAGAAGGTGAACTTTATAATTCATCTTGCTCAGAACCTGGGTAAAGAAGAGGGAGCATATTCCCTAATTAGTAACAGTACTACTCTTTAACAGATTAGCCTAACATGCAATCTTGTAATGTCAAATCTTTCCATCTCTCCCTCTGGATTCACATCTTATCTCCCTCTGCACAATTGTTTTGAAGCACTAATACTCTGGGGTTGTCATGAGAGTCTCTAGCTGAAGTCTGACAAAAAGGATTACCAACAAGAGAATAAAGGAAAGGGATAGAAGTCAGCCAGGCGGGGTATTTATTCCCCAGTTGCCCTCCATTATGTGGTCTGCAGCTGGCTCCATGTCTTGATTGAAAATAAATCAAGAGACACAGCCTGTTTCTCTTAAGGTATCTAACACAACTTGATTTTCTGCCATGTTATGTCCAGTAACTACTCCTTTTCCTTTTGAGTTTAAGTTAGTAAGAACTTGTCACTACCTAGCATGGTCTCCATGTCTCTCGTGGTTCCTCGACAGTTGCATCTTCGTAAATGTCCTTTTGGTTTATAAGACTTTGTTGAACTAATAAGTTTTGTATGCACTGTGGTTCTTCTTGGGAGGGACATTTGTCTATGTGTGTACACGTACACATGTATGCATCTGTATACTTAAGCATTATAGAATATATATTCATTCATTTATGCACTATTCATTCATGAATTCAAGAAACTGATTTTGTTGTATGCCTTTATCATTAGAAGTGCTGAAAGAAATATAATTTCTGCCTTTGAGAACCTCACAGGTAAAGCACACAGGCCACATAAAAGAAGATAAGTACTAAAGCAATTGAGAAAGTGGTATGAATGTAGTAATGTCTGCCCAGAGATGCCATCAAATACTTTGTAAATGTGCTTTTCTTTGATTTTAACAGAAGGATGAAGAAAAGTTTTCTCTTTGGGTAAAGAGGTGGAGGCTGAACAATATTTGGTCTTGAAGGGTTAGACAAATTATAAAAACAAATGTTGAGACTACAATATCATCTTATCAGGAGGTAAAAAAACCTACTATTTCTTTATTCAGTCAAAATCAGAATTACTTATTTTGTTTTTTTAAAAAGCATGATGACTTTCTTTTCACATGTGACACAAGTTTTACATGGTATACTTGAATATATTGATTTAGTATTCTCATTAAATTCTCTAATTCTACATGTTTGCTTTCATAGAGTATACAGTTTACAATCTGTATCCAATTTGAGTATTATCAAAAGCTACTATTATCTACAATAGTATGTTTTAAAAAATTCATGTCAAAGTTAGTATCATTGACAAATGAGTTACTTGCCAGTATTTAACATACAGTGAAATGTGGAGAGATATAATTTTCCAACACACTTCTCCAAGCTGCTGATAAAGGATTAAGCACAAAATATTTTTTAAAAAACAAGGGTAAATTAAACACCATGCTTTTAAAAGTTTACCCATGGAACTTTCAAGCTTATGTTACCTCAAACATGCTGATGAGTGGCTCGACATTGACCAAGTAAATTCAGCAGTACAGGGATAGATTGATTGAATGGGATAGAATGATTTTCACAGACTTTACTGACAATTATATATTATTATGTTAGAAAGCAGTATCTTATTTTCCTTTATATTTCTAGGAACTGAGGATTTTGTTAAGTTCAGAAAACATTTGCTGAATATCAGATATTTGACTATACTAACAAAGGAAGGTGAATATAATGTTTTTACACAGACGACTTTGTAATAGCATTACAAAGTATTATTCCTAATGTTTATACTTTGATAGAATGAAGATTAAACTCTTTCTAATATATTAACTTTGTAATCTATAATGAAATAGAGATCTTGTTAATTGGCCCCAAATTTGAAGTTCTTTAAAAGTACAAGGAATGATAACAGATTAACAGAAACAAGTCACATAGGATGTATGTCTCTCCAGTGGAAAGAATCCTTTCATGGGTTCCTTGTGGAACTGTGTTTTCAAGCTTCACAGCCTGTTTCCTAATGAGACAAGTGCCATGTTATAAACAACTGACATAAAGGAAACACAGCTAGAATCTGAACCTGTGGGAGAATGTTCTAAATCACTGTTGATCAAATAAATGCAAATTAAACCAACAAGAATGATATGGTGTGTTGAATTTATCATACTTGAGTAGTTACCAAATTCATAAAAATTGAAAGTGAAAATGAAGTTAAATTTGCATTCTCTTAATACAGATGGAATTGTTCATTGGTCTAGTCTTTTGATTCTCTAAGAGAAGAATGTGTCAAATGTCCTTAAGAATTCATACTTTTTGCCACAGTAATATGTGAAAATACTCAATGGGAAAAAATCAGTATGTGCCATATAGAATTCTATTGGTAGCTATTTATAAGAGTGGAATATTGGAGACAACCTTAACATCAACCATTAACAATAAAATTCAAGAACATTTACTTTATTAGTAATACATATTCATTAAAATATTTTCAAATGTAGTCTTTACTTAATACAATAAAAAACTTTTATTAAAACTATGATAGTGGCAAGACTCACCCCACAACAAGATCTTCTATCTTAGACCTAGTAATTATTTTGTGGTGTCAGGAATAACTTGGTAAATTTTGTTTCTTTACCTTTCTTATTATCTTCTTAAATTTCAGTGTCTGTGATTTAAAAAAAAATCACAGATTAGTAATATCCAAAAGTTAGGAAGAAAAGACAAAATTTAGCCAGGACCATAAATATTACACAAATAAACAAGTAGCTGATTTGGATGATTAACAGGCAAATTAAAACCAAAGGTATACTGGGGATTTGCAAGTTTTAGGATTACTATTAGAGAGACTTAGTCACAGCAGAACCATGGACTAGGGCTAGGAAGATGGTCCAGCGAGTAAAGCCCTTGCTGTAAAGTTCATAAAGACCAGAGTTCAAACTTTCAGAATTCATGTAAATCTGAACAAAGGATTGTAGGTCTGTAATGCCAGCACTCCCCTCTATTCTAAGATGGGAGGTGAAGACAGGAGACGTCTTAGAAAGTTTCAGGCCAGGTTGCCTCTTACAAAGTGGTAAACAGCAAGGAGACTTTTTCTAAAGCTAGATGCAAGGTAGGACTGATGCCTGAGTTTCCTCTCTGACTTTTACATGAGCATCCTCACTCAGTTATATACATAGAATACACACAAAGAAATGACATGTGAAACTAGGAAGGGCCATAAGAGGCATCAGGGGGAGAGAGTCATGTACAATGCTGAGGCAAACTTCTACAAGTCTCTGAAAGACAGATTAACAAGGGAAAAACAAGCAAGTTTCTTAATCCAGACAGTGTGCATCATATAGGAGCAAGGCAGTTCAAGGCTATATTTTAGGAGTCACTTTTAAATTGCACTTCAACAATGGACAGTCAATTTTAATAGATGACAAGTCAGAGGAAAAGTGATGCCAGGAAATGATGGGCAGATAAATTATAGGACTCTAAGGTGAAAACCCCGCACTATAAAGACAACTTAAAATCCCAGCTGACTCACAGTGGGAAGGGGGTAGGAGTCTGGCAGGAGCACATTTGCCTTTGTGGACTTTTGTTCTGACTTTAGACAATCAAAAAGAGTCAGAGATTTCTTTTTCATTTTGATTGTTTTTTAACTCACAAACTTTCAGATTTTGGGAATAAATATTTTGGTTTCTTCCAATCACCTGGGTGTTCTTCAAAACAGAGCAGAAAGATTACATTTGCTATATGTGGTGGCTTAAATGAGGATAGCCACCATAGAGTCGTATACTTGCATTCTTAGTAGAATTATGTGTGGCCTTGTTGGAATATATGTGGCCTTGTCTGAGAAAGTGTGTCATTGGGGGGTTGGTTTTGAGGTTTCAGAAGACCATTTGAAGCTCAGTCTCTCTTTCTCTCTTTCTCTCTTTCTCTGCTGTCTGTAGATCAGAACTGAAACCTCTCAGCTCCAGGACTGTCTTGTGCCTGTCTTGTGCTGCCACACTCCCACCAAGATGACAATGGACTAACCCTCCAACATTTTAAGTAAGTCCCAATTAAAAGCTTTCCTTTATAAAGGGTTGCTTTGGTTATGGCATCTCTTCAAGCAACTAAGACACCGTACAATGAACACTTACTCTGGAAATTACTTTAGTAGGTGAAAGGTCAGACAGATTTGAGATGGGTATATTCTTTGACTACAAGTATACACTGAAAGGTTCTCAGTGACAAAATTCTCAATCATTGATGGGGAATAAAGATGAAAGGAAAGTGATGG
Organism: Mus musculus; assembly: GCF_000001635.26. Lineage (NCBI taxonomy): Eukaryota > Metazoa > Chordata > Mammalia > Rodentia > Muridae > Mus > Mus musculus. The sequence continues at coordinate 68,271,702 of NC_000071.6, forward strand.
CAGGAGGGGAGAAGGAAGCAAAAGGGAAAAGACTCAGAAAAGAGAAGAAACAAGAGCACATGAATTATACTAAATGAATGGGAAATAACTCACTGGTTAGAAATTCCACTAAGTCTCCAAGATCTGCAGTCTCAGTAATGACCATGTCTCTGGTGGTCTGTAGAATGTCCCACACTCTTTTTCTCTGTTTTGTCTTGAGACAGGGTCTAACTGTGTAGCCCACACTGTCCTTGAACTAAGATGTTCCTAAGTCACCCTTTCCAGTGCACCATGATTGCCGGATTTTTGCCTTCATTTTGTCAGACTTTTTTGAAATTGTATTTTCCATATTTAGAGGTATATATGATCAGTTTTGGGAAAATTTTAGTAAATATTATAAAGGACACATTTTCTTTGTTTCTTATGTTAAACGCAGATTTTGACAAGGAATTTATTGCTATAATGATTACGAGCAAAGGAATTTAGGATAGTGAAAGGAGAACTTTCATCAAAGTCAGTTTAATCGTCCTATTTATCAGACAGACATTGACTTTTTATGGGGTGTTTGGTTCCACAGGTGCCTTTACCTCTTCGTTATATGGCACAGCAGACGTCTGTCTAGTGCTCAGTTTGATTTGCTGTGATTTCATGCTTTTGACACTCTTTCAGCTCCTCATAGAGTAAGAACACCGGGTGCCTTTGTGCTCCATTTGAACACGAACCAGTCACTGTTTCAAAAAAAATATGCCATGTAAGGAAATGGTATCGGTGAATAAATGCTTGTGAAGTCAAAACACCTTCCCTCTATCAGAGCTCAGAGTTTGAGCAATTTCTCACGCTGAAAAGAATAATGCACAATGGTCATTTTCTGCAGTGATCACCCATTTCGTGTCTTATTCTATTTTATAATCATGAGCTTATAAAATGGTACACCAGTTGCTGATATAATTTTTTTACCAGCTTGTAGCTATTTCATAGAACTCACATATTATGCCATTTTTTTAAAATTCAGCTTCCCCTCCCTCCATTCTTCCTAGTCCTCTGATCCACCCTCTGTCCCAAGTTCCACTCCTCTTTATTTTTCCTTGGAAAAGAACAGGCATCCCAGGGATATCAATTGAACACGGCTTAACAAAATTCAGTAAGACTAGGCACAAACCCTTATATCAAGGCTAGAGAAGGTAATCCAGTAAGAGGAACAGGTTCCTGAGAGCTGGCAAAAGAATCAGAGATACCCCCTTTCCCACTGTTAGGAGTTTCACAAGAAGACCAAGCTACATATCTGTAAATATATGCAGGGGGCCTAGCTCAGACCCGTGCAGGCTCCGTATTTGCTGCTTCTGTCTCTGGGAACCTCTGGGAACTCAGGTTAGTTCACTCTGTGGGGTGGGTTCTTCTGTAATCATTGATCCTCTGGGTCCTACAATCCTCCTTCCATCTCTGTGGGGTTGCCCAAACCTTATGTTTGGTTCAGAGTCACTACACCTGCTCCCATCAGCTGCTGAAGGGAAGGACCTATCCAATGTGCTCCCGAAATCACAGTTAACCCATTAGTCACAAAGTGCCTCATTCCTAATACCTTCTACTCTATAAGTCTCCATTGGATTTCCACTGCACGGTTAATGTAGTCACAGCTGCTGCATGGAAATGAATCCTTTAAAGTTTCACTAAATTGTCATAATCATATACCTTGTAGTTCATTTAGATGATTTTATGCTTAAATGAAATAACATGTTTCACTTAATATTAAAAAAAATCACTTAAATAATCTATTCTTAAGATGTATTTTAAAATCAGCTAGTTTATGTATCATATAGGGTGTTTCATAAAATAAGATAAATATGATAAATAAATAAGTAAGTAAGTAAGTAAATAAATAAATAAATAAACAAACATGCATCCAAGATGACATGTCAGAAGAGAGGATTTTTGTGTGGATAATTTAATTTTTTGTAAATAACATACAAACTTCAGGGAAAATGAAGAGGTGGGATTTTAAGTTTATTAATATGTTGAATATAGACTCTTCACAAATTTTATTATTCTAGTTTAAATATTCCCAAGATTAGAAGGGTTCTAAGAGGGACTTATATGTGGTATTACTGGTTATTATTATTCTTGTGAAAGGAGAAAGCAGTATTCCCAAGGAGATGGGGTCAGTTTAAGTATTCTTCCCACTCAAAGAACATGTGAGCTCATATTCCTCAGAAGGAAATTTCATTACATGAGTGGCAATTTTATAAGGACCAGGTCTTTGTGTAAAGAAATGGTGTGATAATAAAAGAAACAGGTGACAATACATTCTGAACATTTTACCTTGTTTTATAACTGAGTTATGTTCTTGAAACATGATCCCTTGATTGAGTATAAACCCTTGAATCTGGGTTAATATGATTTTGCCACTACTGGGATTCTAATCTTATTTTCTTTTGAATGTTTTCACTGTTATTTATTTATTTGTATTGAGAAACAGGGAGGCTGAGTAAAAGACTTAAGACAATACAGTGTGATGAATATTTTGCCCCTTATTCTTCACATACCTCAATCTACATCATTTATCATCAGTCTTTGCAGTGGCTTCCAACCTGTTTGAATGTTGATAATTTGGTTCTTTTGGCAAATGGAATTTGGAGGAACTGACTCTTGGCCAGTCTAAGCTAAGGCACCAGGAAGCTGTGCTTGTTTTCTCTCTGACAGTGATTTTTGTTACCAATATGAACAAAACGTGTGTTTGCAAATTCACTGGTTCCAAGCAGAAGATGAGACAAATGGAACAGAGCCATCACAAGCAACACGGAGCCAAGTTCAGGCATCTCGTAGCTTGCAGTATACACTGCAGGGAACCCAACTGAGACCTAGCTCAGGGAAATTTTCACACTACCTGTGTATGTGTGAGCTAAACAAATGCTTGCCTTCTAAATCTGTTAATATGCTTTAGTACTTGATATGTAGAATTTTGTAATTGTAGTTAACTGTTACAATGCATCTCTTTTAAAAATAAACCACAAATAGGCTAGATAATGTGTGCATGTATTAATATTGATTGATCCCAAAGATTCAACCTACAAATATCAATCTATTTGTGATTAGCATTTCAGTGTATGTGTATTTGGTGTGGGGTGGCAATATATATGTTACTTAAAGTATAAACGTGGATAGACATTGCTCAGATATTAGGAAGGGAGCTAGATGACTTGACCTTTAAGTCCTCTTTGTGAACCTGCTGGGATGTTGTCAACATCACTGTTTAAACAGATTAGAAATGCAGAAAATATCATGCAATCTTTCCAGAGTTTAAATGGAAGCCATATCATCATGGTTGTAGATATAAGTACTAGCAGATATTCTACAAACTATAGGCAATGTCAGAACAAATCCCAGATCTCCAGAAGTCTAGTTCAGGATTTAGTCTACTGTACCAGGCTAATTTTATAAATATGGAAAAATTGCCCAAGTTTGCTGCTTCTGGTAGAGATACAAATGGGGGCCAAAGGGGATGTAATACGTTGGCTGGAGAACATTTGACAAATGCTATACCCTGAGCAGAGCTGTACAACTGCTAAATATGCAAACATGAAAGTGCTGCATAAAAAACCTAAAACAACAAACAAGTATTTTCACGTTCTTTTGAAAAAATTAGGCCATTCGGATGCATGTTCCTTTCTACATGAGAGCAGGTGACAGACAGCGTGACACCTGGAGGCTTCTGATTCACTCTAACCCTTACTAACCAAGAGGATCAGTCCTCACCAGTAGGTTCTCCTTGAGCTTCTTCAAGACTTTTTGTATTATTAGTAGTTTATCAACTCTTTTTTCATTATGTTATCTGTCTGGTTCATGTATCAAATAATGCTTTACATATCTCGCTCAATGATTAAATCTTTGTTAGTCCCATAGCTGAGATTGTATCTTTCAGGTTTCTTTTTTTTCTCTTTTTCTTCCAGAAACATAAAGTGAAGGCTTTCCTGTACATCCAGGTCTGTAAAATGAAATGGTTCTCTTGATGGAATTGTTATTTGCAATTAGATATAGCGATGAAGTAATTGCATGATGCTTGGTAATTACACTGTCATAAAACCAGGAATGATACCGACTTCTGCCTTGTGAGACTGTGTATGATGGCTGTCTACGTTTACAGTTTACCTGGCTTTTGGAGATTATCTGCAAACCTTTCTTCTGAATAATAACTGGAAGCATAGCTTGGGCCTCAATAATTTTGAATTTTTGCATATGCCCTTGGTCCTCTCTCCTCACCCATTCCCTGTTGAGAATGAGGACACAGAGGTACTAATTGAATGTCTGGGCACATTCTTGTTTACAATGATGCACAAGTCCCACTGGTCTGTCTCTAACATTGTCCTGCAAGTAGCACATATTTAGCAGAGGCATATCCGGACTCCCTGCTGTAATCAACCCTCTGGAGAAATTTAATTTTTAATTAAGTGAAGCACAGTGTTTACTTTTGCTCTAGAGCTGATTAATCAGAACTTCGCTATTTGTGTTGCAAAAAATGGAGATAAATTAACTATACCTTTAATTAGACAAGGGGGAATTTATTTCTCTGTCTCATGTCTATCCAAAGCAAAAACACTTCCCTGAAACTAAGAGCAAGGGTGATTAAAATCATGACAGCAATTGGAACAGGGATTGGGTTTCTGAGTATTAATACACTGAGTTGTGAATTCTGGATGTTATATTCATGAAACTTATTGTTTTATAAGGATTGTTTATTCCATTTATTATTTTAATAATCAGAATTGTCTGTTTTATTTTAAAGCAAATACAAAAGTAGTACCTAATTCTGTGGTGAAGTATAATGGCTAATGCATGTACTCACTCAATAATTATCAAATAAGGATAATTGGCAGAACATCACCTCAAATATTTGTTATTATTTGTGATGAGAACATTTAAAATCTTCTACTTACCTATACATCACCTTTGTATTTATGCTTTTTTCTTATTCTTCCTATCTTTCCATAGTTATTTACTGGTTGAGTTATAGCTCCCCATGTTTTCTACTCTCTGCCCATTCCCTCTTCTGAGACTCAATCATTATCTGATTTCATATTTCTGTGAGATTAAAATTTTAATATATTGTAATATTCAATATTAATGAAGTTCTCACATTATTCTCTTTCTGGTCCTGATTTATCTCATTAAACACACACAATTCATCCACATCCTGTAAAGGCCAAAAATTCAGTCATTTTATGTCTAAATAGTGTTTCTCTCTCTGTGTCTCCCTGTCTTGCTCTGCCTGCCTGCCTGCCTGCCTGTCTGTCTGTCTCTCTGTCTCTCTGTCTTTCCTTTCCTCCCCAGCCCCCCCCCCCTCTCTCTCTCTCTCTCTGTGTGTGTGTGTGTGTGTGTGTGTGTGTGCTTGTGTGTAAACTCCTTAATCATCTACTGATGGCCATTTAGTCTGATTCCATGCTGGTCACTGTGAATGGAAGTACATGGATGTGCTGATGATGTCTCTTAGACAGACTGATGATATTCCTTGAGTTTCTTGCATTGTTAGTCCTGTTTTTAATCATTTGAGAAACATGCGTAAAGTTTCCATCACAGTAGCACTAACTTAGACGTTCATTCCTGACAGTCATATATGAACATTTCCCTTTTACACGTATTTGTGCCTACTTATTTTCTTCTTGTTATCCTGTGACATTATTATCTTCATAGTGGAGTGTGATGCCTCATTGTGGCTTTGCTTTGTATTTCTCCAATAATTCATTTTTTGAGTTACTTCACATATTTGTTGGTAATTTGTATGCCTTTTTGGGATGTGTGCCTCTTGTTCTTTTATTTTAAAGTAACCAGATTTATTTGCGACCCAGTAACTTATAGAGCAAGTTCTGAACGTTCTTTTTCACTTTTAGCTCTATTGATTCTTATAAAAGGGCCAACTTGGGAGAAGCAACAATTGGGAGAGCATTGTGAACAAGGACGTTTCAGCAAATAAACTTGACATCTTTAATTACCAGTCTCTGCTGAGCGGTACCAAAACTCAAATGAAAGTTGGCAAGTTTGTCTTTGAATCTAGAGTGTGCAGCATTTTCCCCTAAATGACAAACTCATAACTTGGGAAGAATACCACAGTGAGGGGAGTATCCTTGACATTGGCACCAGGTGCTGTTCTCAGGGAGGAATTCCTTAGAGAAGAGAGTTGCCAAAGTCATCAGCTTTTGACCTAAGAAGAGCAAAGAGCCTTAAGCTTCTTGTTCCAGAAGAGCGAGAATTACATCACCAGAACCCATCTGCTGCTGGACCCCAGAACAATAAGAGAGAGTTAAGGGGCAGAGGTCATTAGCCTTTGGCTTTCATCCATCACTGTGTTCCATCTCAGTACCTGACCATTGGTGTGGGACCCCAGCAAGTTGCCTCTTTCCTGCCTATTCTTATGTGAGTTTGGTACATCTTATCTCTGACTCACTCTGTCAAATCTTTCTCTGATTCACCACTTTTTCTGCCCCTCAATTAGAAGTTACTTTCAAAAATGGGTGCTTTGTTCTACAAACTAGTTTTACCTTCTTTGTTTGGGATGAAAGATGTGCTAAATGCTGAGCCATACCACAACTAGAAAAGTTTTTTTTTTTCAGTAGATAACACAATCTCAGGTCACAAAGTGTGATTAAATATCACGGACATATTTGACTGGTTGGAACTTTTCACCCTGAAAATGTTAGTGATGTGATACAAAGAGGCGATAACAGTAATGGGGAACATTATATTCTTCAAGAGACCTGATAAGTTTTCTCCAAAGGAAGACACTGGGTATATCAACCACTCCAATGCAGGGCTTGTGTTCAGGAGTAGTGTGGCAGCACAATAAGGGGATCCATTTGGTGGGTTTTATTGTTGCTTTATTGGGCCTCTTGTTCTTTTAAAAATATATCACTGTATTGTTGTGTTGAGTTGTTTGAGTTCCTTTTACATTCTAGACATTAACCCATCATCAGATATGTATTTTGAGAACATTATTCTGATTCTCTGGTCAACATTTCTTTGTTGATTATTTCCTTTTCATGTAGTGATGATATGTTCATCATATGATATAGTCATATCTGTTTTTCTTGCCTGTACTTTTGAGGTCTTTTCTAATTCATCTACTTCTAGACTAATATCAGAATGTGCTTTCCCTATATTTTCCTCTATTATTTCATAATTTTGGGTCTTAACAATTGTTTTAAATTTCACTAATGAATTAGAACTGGTCTAACCCTCACAAAAATACAAATTGGTTAACTATAAATACAAACATTTAATATCTCAAAGTTTGGAGTCCCAGGATACTGGCAGATACAGTCCGTGTAGTCAATTGAATGTTTACATTTATTGTGTCCCTATACTGTTCTCTTCTAAGATCACAGATTTTGTTGAGTTCAGACCTCATGGCTTCATTTCATCATAGTAACCTCTTATAGGCTGCATCTTCAAATGTGCTCATATTTGATGCTTGGGATTTAGCATTTCAGCTCAGAAGGTTTATGCATCACATAAGGCCTCTTATTCTTTATAAGCTATTATATTTATCTATCTTTAAAGGCTACAGACCTTCAAATGGATGGAGAATTTCCAGGTAAGCATAATATAGTTTTTCTATCACAATGTGTTAAATTTTGAGTGATAACCTGGGACCTTTTCTCTGCTAACCCAGGCCCTGTTAAAGCTGTCTGTTTTCTAGGCCTTCTTATGTCTGCCCTTTAGTTTCCCTTCATCATGACAGAACTATCAGGAGCCCAGTAAACATCTGTCATCTGACAATACAGGAAAGTCATGAACAGTGAGGAATAAACTAAATTTGTATCACAAACAAAACCTTCTTATTCTATATGGATATTTGGAATTCCAAACATGAAGCTTCAGCAAAACATAATTTCATAAACGAAATGATGATTTTCATGATAATTTTTGAAAACCTTTTTCTTTGGACATAAAAGTATATTTCCCTGGGAATACTTTCTAGCAATGGGAGTATCTCAGGGAATAAGCACAGAGGACTGTGTTGCACACACACACACACACACATACACACACACACACACACACACACACACACTCACACTAAGCATGCATGCAAAATACTTTTGCATTTATACAATACCCTCTGATTTCTTTGCTATTTTATCCTTTTGATTTTGGAAGATAAAATTATAATACATATGGAAGTATTATCTTTTCAAATTTACAAACATTTTAATGTAAAAGAGAATTATATCTAGCATGATGGACCCCATGCTGAAGGAAGTATTTAAGATGCTCTTCTTTGTCCTTTATGTGGAAGCTGATGCCAAATCTGATCTGAGTAAACTTTGAGTCCTCTGTTTGAAAGGCTCCAAATTGGCTCTTTCACCTAAAAGCTCTTCTACTATATTTATATTTTTATTTTGTGGTCATTCATTTTACTTGTATTGTGTAAAAATAACATAAAATTTTGACATTTACTCTGTTGTGGGTGTGAGAGTGTGTTTATGCTATGTATACGTGTGTGTGAATGTTTGTGTGTATGTGTCTGCATGTGTGCATGTACACATACATGTGCACAGGTGTGTATGTGTGTCTTCACAGTGTGCTTTTGAGAGAAAACATTTAGGGATCAGTTTCTCCCAATCTGTGGATCCTGGGATGGAACTCAGGCCTGTTAGTGACTGTGCCATTGCACCAACCCAAAACATTTTTGAAGTGTTATTTGAAATTTCTCTTGTAAAAACTGAAGCTGTAGGTGCAACAGCATTATGAACTAACCAGTACCCTGGAGCTCTTGACTCTAGCTGCATATGTATCAAAAGATGGCCTAGTCGGCCATCACTGGAAAGAGAGGCCCATTGGACATGCAAACTTTATATGCCCCAGTACAGAGGAACGCCAGGGCCAAAAAGTGGGAATGGGTGGGTAGGAGCGGGGGGAGTGTATGGGGGACTTTTGGGAAAGCATTGGAAATGTAATTGAGGAAAATACGTAATAAAAAAAATATTTAAAAAAACAACCTGAAGATGTTGAATTAAAACTACCAATACACATAGCCACCTCCTGTCTCCACAGGATGTTTCTACCACCCACCCGCTACCCAATCAGACCTTTAAACTCCCTAGAGCTTCCAGTCTCTTGAGGGTTAGGCACATCTCTGACTAAACCCAGACTCGGAAGTCCTCTGATGTATATGTTTTGGGGGCCTCATATCATCTGGTGTATGCTGCCTGGTTGGTAATCTCGGCAACCAGATTAATTCAGACTGTTGGTCCTCCTACAGGGTTTCCCTTTTCCTCAACTTCTTCTAGCCTTTCCCTAATTTCAACCACAGGGGTCAGCAGCTTCTGTGCATTGGTTGGGTGTAAATATCTGCATCTAACTTTCAGCTGCTTGTTGGGTCTTCTGGAGTGCTGTCATGATAGGTCCCTCTTTGTGAGTGCTCCATAGCCTCAGTAATAATGTCAGGCCTTGGGACCCCCTGTTGAGGTGGATCCTGAGGGAGGTAACTCAGACCCAAAAGCCTGTGCATGTTATGTACTCACTAATAAGTGAATACTAGAAAAGAAGAAGAAGAAGAAGAAGAAGAAGAAGAAGAAGAAGAAGAAGAAGAAGAAGAAGAAGAAGAAGAAGAAGAAGAAAGGAAGAAAGAAAGAAAGAAAGAAAGAAAGAAAGAAAGAAAGAAAGAAAGAAAGAAAGAAAGGAAAAGTAAGTACAGAGTACCCAAGATAGATTCCACAGAACTCAAAAAGGTCAATGATCTGAAGGACCCAAGTGAGGACTATGCAGTCCCACTTGGGAGGGAGAAAAAAGCAATCACAAGTGGGGTGGGAGGAAGGGAGGGAGGGAGGGAGGACCTGGAAGGAAAAGTGGACATGGTGGGTGGGTGGGAACCTCATCTGGTATTGGGTGAAGGAAAAGGACTGAAGCCCTGAGGGCCAACAGAACAATGGAAACAGACAACCTCAGGAGGTAGGAGGCTGGGGGGGGGGTGGCGGCGCTCCAGAATGTGCCATAGACCTGGGAGGTGAGAGACTCTCAGGAGTCAAAGGGAGGAACCTTAGATGAAATGCCCAAGAGTAGAGAGAGGTAGCTTATAGAGCCCACCTCCAGCAGAAAGACAGGGCAGCAAGTTAGGGTGGGAATTGCCATCCCACAGTCAAAATTCTGACCCATATTTGTTCCTATCTCAAAGAACTGCAGGGATAGAAATGGAGAGGAGGCTGAGGAAAAGAAGGGTGTTAAGATTTTTAACTGAAAAATAAAATCAGTGACCAAAGGAACAGAAATATGTGATAGAAAGGAAAAATTTCACAGTTCAGACTTCCTACCTGGACCTGTCCATCATCAGAGAAAAGAAAGTCACAAGAAGCAGGAGACACGATCATTATGTTTGCAAATGTTTTACTAGTTGTTACAGACAATCTCTCCTTTATAGTGACCAAAATGGGAGGAAAAGGTAGAAATCATTCAAGAAGGCAGAAGCCAGTCATTCACTCACATGTTAAAAATCACTTAAAACACTGCTTTCATGAACCTGACTTTGAAAAGAAGTAGGCAAGAAACACACACACACCACATTTTAATTTTTTTTTAGATATTTTCTTTATTTACATTTCAAATGTTATCCCCTTTCCTGGTTCCCCCCTCCAAAAACCCCCATCCCCTTACCCCACCCCCTGCTCACCAATCCACTCACTCCCACTTCCTGGCATTCCCCTATACTGGAACCTTCACAGGACCAAGGGCCTCTCCTCCCATTGATGACCCACTAGGCCATCCTCTGCTACATATGCAGCTAGAGCCATGAGTCCTACCATGTGTTTTCTTTGATTGGTGGTTTAGTCCCAGGGAGCTCTGGGGGTACTGGTTAGTTCATATTGTTGTTCCTCCTAGGGAGCTGCAAACCCCTTAAGCTCCTTGAGTACTTTCTCTAGCTCCTTTACTGGGGAACTTGTGCTCCATCCAATGGATGGCTGTGAGCATCCACTTCAGTATTTGCCAGGTATATTTTTAAATATATGTTCATGAACACACACACCCACACACACACACACACACACACACACACACACACACACACACACAAACACAAACACCACACACTTAAGTGGTCAAAATTTTGTTTCACGTTTTGAAACAGGATCTGTTTTGATGTATGAGAACCACACCTAGAGCCTTACAGATGCTAGACAAGTGCTATTTTTCCAGCCCTTCAAGATTGTTTCAATCTTTTAAAAAGATTTTTAGACTTGCAAAAATACTCAGAAACGTTCTGTATAAAATAGACTTACTATGATAGTAGTGATGTGAAAGTGCTGTCTGTGTATCTTAGTCTGATCTGGCCTGCCTTTATCTGACCCCATTGCATGGGGTCCTGTCACATTAGTCTCCTGGTCCTCGGTTTCCTTTGTCCTTCATGATCTTATCAAGTTTTGAGGAGTATTGTCTCATTATGTTGTAGAATGGTACTCCATTTGAGTGTTTGACATTTTCATTCTGCACTACTATTAAGATGTACTTATGATCACAGATGGGATTTTGTGCCCCTTTTGGAGCCTTGTTTCAGGAGGTAAAGATGACAAGCATCCTGTTGAAGATGCTAATTTTAAGCATATATTTCCTACCTTCCTTCCTTTCTTCCTTCCTTCCTTCCTTCCTTCCTTCCTTCCTTCCTTCCTTCCTTCCTTCCTTCCTTCCTTCCTTCCTTCCTTCCTTTCTCTCTCTCTCTCTCTCTCTCTCCCTCCCTCCCTCCCTCCCTCCCTCTCTCTCTCTCTCTCTCTCTCTCTTTCTCTCTTTCTTTCTTTCTTTCTTTCTTTTCTTTTACAAAATAATCACTTAGAAACACCATGCATAGTTATACAATAAATATTCTCTTATAATTTTGCCCACTAGTTTTTGTATTTGTTATCTTGCCCGAGACAATTATGAGTGCTGTTTCTAAATGCTGACTATTGCATGTATGGCATTTCCCACATTTATTAACTAGGATTTTATGGTAAAGATAGCATTCTATTTCATCTTGTTTACTTGTTCAATTATGTTCATAGCATAAATACAGAAATGCAATCCAACTCTATATGAATTGTATTACTATCATGATTTCATCCTCTACTTTGTGCAAAATTTGGACATTAAGAGTTTCTTCAATGATTCCTATATCTATGTCTCTATAATCCATTTTTATTCAGTATTAAGTTACTATCTGGCAAAGTCCAATAATCTAAAGTTATGGTGTACTTCTCCTAGCCCTGTCCTTTAGTTAGTCACATAATTTGGTTTGAAGAGTAAAGAATTGCAAGTACTTGACCAACACATTGATTCCCAAAGGAATTTTCAGGGTGAGAATGTGGACTTGATAATGATTACATGCTGACTGAATCACAAGAGACAGCCTCATGATCAGTCTGTCTAAGATTTAAATTGAGGGAGTTCACTAGAGCCACAAACTTGGGACTCAGATTTGAAACAGGTGGAGTTCAGCACTGGTTGTTGGCCTACCTTTGCCCAGGCCCACACATTAAGGTCCATGCAATACTGCAGGTCTTTTATAGAACATTGCGTTAAGTGCATGGACAACATAGATCATCAGGGCAAAATAGAAAGCATCCAGTACAGGAGTAAACAATGGTACAGAGCTCTAAGATGTAATGGATCTGGGAAGATAAAGGCACAGCAATGTGCACACACATCAACTTTTATCAGACAGGTGCTTTAGAAACACAAGGAAGGGGGACATAAACAAAACTTCCTTTCATGTAAAGTTCAGAGACAGTATTGTAATTACTTTAGAGACTTTTTCAATATAAAACAACTTTCTGTCCCATATTTTAGAAATGATTTATTTGTTGAGATGCAATGAAAGAGCAAGGAAGAGCAGGTAGCTTGAACTTTCTTCAGGGATGGTAAGCTTATGTACTTCCTTTGCACTGTGGTCAGTTGAATCAAGGAGACTATGGAGAGAATATCTGCTACTGATGAACCACCTATCAATATAAAACCTATGGCCTAGAAAGACCCAAAAAGCGCTGAAAGAGTCAGATGCAGATATTTGCACCCAACCAATGGATAGAAGCAGCTGACCCCTGTTATTGAATTAGGGAAGGCTGAACGAAGCTGAGAAGGGTGACCCAGTAGGAGGAGCAACAGTCTGAATTAATCTGTATCCCTGCGATCTCTCAAACATTGGACCACCAAACAGGCAGCATACACCAGCTGATATGGGGCCCCCAACACACTACACAGAGGATTGTTGGGGCTGTGTTCATTCAGTGATGATGCACCTAACCTTCAAGAGGCTGGAGGCCCCAGGGAGTTTAGAGGTCAGGTGGGGTTGGGGTGGGGACATCCACGTGGAGATAGGGGAGTGAGGAGAAGTTATGGGATGTGGAACAGTCAGAGGGCAGACAGGGTTGGGGAATAAAATATGGAGTTTAAGTAAATAAATAAATTATAAAACAAACAAACAAAACAAAAAAAAACCCATGGCATATAGAAAAGGTTAGAATAAAAGGTGGGACATCTGGTAGGCAGGATTCTGAGATACAGCAAGATGCCAGAGGATTCACCCAAGGACAGGTAGGAGGACAGACCCATGAAAGCTGAGCAGAGGGAACCAGCCACATGACAAAACTTAGATTAAAGAAATATGATATTAAGTTATGAGCTAGTCAGAGAGCAAGCCAAGCTATATGGACTAAGTATTTGTAAATATATTTGAGTCTCAGAGTCATTATTCTGGGAGCTTTGGTTCAGGAAGAAAAATGTGCATCTTATAGAAAATACCTTTCAACAAAAGACCATGATTGCACAGTCTATTTTCTATATATATATATATATATATATATATATATATATATATATATATATATATTAAAAAAAAAAACTTTAGTTTTTAGTAACAAGTTACCAGAAAAATCTGTCCATTTAATAGGATATCAGTCTCGCTGTAAGACAAAGCTATAGTTCTTTGTGTACAATGTGCTTCTTTATAACTCAGAGGCATCCAACTTGATTGACAGCAGAAGTAATATTTCATAAAAGAGAGAAAGGAAGAAATATAGCAATTTAAAAGCATTTTAAAGGAGTACTGGGTAGAAAAAATTTCTACTAAAATTGATAATTAGGTGATAAAAGG